>NC_142933.1:30566399-30603899 GCF_046866305.1 Octopus bimaculoides
AGCAACGAATATATTTCGGTAGGAGTGGCATAGCTTTTAACAATTCAAGAATATAATGTTTCTCTGAAGAGGCGCATGTGCGCTACTAAGCTTTGGCGATTGGCCATCGTACATTCGCTTGATTTACGTCCTAGCATGGGTTAGATCAGTACATTTTATTACGGCATTGTTCTAGAGCCGGTAACAGCGTAGTGAATTTAACTGAGGATGTATTTCATCGTTAATCACGTGGTGATTTGCTGAAAACTAGTATACTTTGGGAAAGAAATTGCTCTAAAAATGAACAAGCACATCAGACTGACAAACAGACAGACACAGAAACACACACACATGCACACACATACACTTTCTCTCTGTCTGTCTCTCTCTCTCTCTCTCCATCTATCTATCATTCTGTCGATCCCTGTATCCCTCTCTTACTTTCTCACTCTCACTCTATCTCTAACTACCCATTTATCTCTCACTTAGATGGTGGTGGCGGTGGGAAAGATAATGATGATGTTGATGCTCATACGGACAACAATATTGAGAAGCGAGATGATGTGGAGGAGTAGGAGGAGGGAGAGACGCGGAAGAGGGGGTGGATAATGGATAGATTTGGAAATAGAGAAGGATATGGAGATATTAAAATATGAGAGGGAAAGCAGATGGAGAAAAATTAGATTCCTGTTTAAAAGACGAAATAGCGAATAAGATTTACAGACAGACAAACACACACAATAGAGAGAGGGGACAGCCATTTTTTCCTGAAATAAACACGTGCATATGTGAGTGCAATTATCCGCTCACGCACAATACACATGCATATAGTTTTACAGACACATATATAACGTTTGCACCATACGTTTTTAAAATGCACACATTGGAGGATGAGTGCTCGTATATGAATTATTAAAAGCATTACCGTCTCTGAAAACAAAGACAAAGAGAAAAAAAATAAAAGGGAAATCACGGCAAACAAATTAAAACAATTAAAACGAATATAAAGTAAAAATAAGTAATAAAATAAAATTGGTAACAACAAATAAACAATTAAAATATAATAGCGTAATAATAATAATAACAATGATAATAATAATAATAATAATAATAATAACAATGATAATAATAATAATAATAACAATGATAATAATAATGATAATAATGATAATAATAATAATTAGAATAATAATAAAACGAGAACAATAACAAATACATGAACGACAACAACAACATTATTATTATTATTGTTATTAATATTATTATTAATAATAATAATAATAATAAATCGCGCGCCATAAGAAATACATCAATACCAACAACAACAGCGACGACAACAACAACAACAACATTACGGGAGATGAAATTTTCAACAAGCATGAAATTTATTTTCTAAGCAAAGACAATTCAGCTGTCCTCTGTTATTTCCATGTGATTAAACATGGTGTAGGATGTTCCAAGAACAACGTCGAAGATGAACGACAATGACAACAACAACAACAACATTTAAATAGTTATGGCTGAAATAAATAAATGGATATGAGCGGTCCGGTAGTGGTATAGATAGTGGTGGCGACGACTGTGGGTGGTTTAAGTTGCTAATAGCAGTTAGCTTAAATATATCCTTATACACATACGTGTCTATACGTAATACATGTGTCTGGAACATATACATGTGTGTGTGTGTGTGTGTGTGTGTGTGTGTAACAGAGAGAGGGGAGAGAGAGAGAGAAAGAGAGAGAGAGCGTATTTGTTCAAATTTGACAATATGACGATTATGTTGCAAACCAGAAATTGTCGTAAGATGTGTAATTTGAGCTTGAAATACGATAAATAAATGATATCGTATTGCTGGTTAAAATATGCCATGAATAAGGAAATTCTGAGTAACTTCAGTAAAGCAATCACCCAGCTTCGAACAAAATAAATATACCACTCCCTCTCGTGTATTATATATTACATTACTCATGAATAACATCACGCGTACATAACGTATGTTTGCATCAATCTATCGAGATATATATATATATATATATATATATATATATATATATATATATATATATATATATATATATATATATATATATATATATGTCGAGATAGATAGATAGATAGACAATGAGAGAAAGAGAGATAGGGATTTATGTTTGAGTACCATATGAACAGTGATAGAAGTTTGTAAATATAGCTATTTGTGAGCGGTCAACTGTAATTTTATATATTTTTGATTGCTTGTTCTTTTGTGTGTGTGTGTGTGTGAGAGAGAGAGAGTGGGGAGATAAAAACAGATAGGGAAAAAAAGAGTGAGCCTGAGTGTTTTGAATGAACACCGTGTGTTCATATTGCTGATGGGAAGACTTTTCCGACGAGGGAATTCATCCATGGAAATTAGAACAGCATGGATGTATCTGAAGGAGACTTGAAACAAACGCTCAGTCTTGTCTATAAATGGCTGACGTCATCTCTGAAACGAGGCAGAAGTGGTTGGGAGCTGGCCGAGGTGGAGATAGCATAAGGCGAGGAGTCTTCAATAGAAGTCGAGGAGTGGTGTTGATACACTGAGCAATTAACATAATCAGTAGATATGAAATGAATCCCTTTATTTAATCGTTTGTTTGTTTTAATAACACCAACATAATATCGATGTCGAGGATTATAATAATAATGCTACGAATAATATTTAACATTTCAGCTTGCACGACTGCTCTTTCGGGGTTCTGTTGAAGAATATGTGACTAAATGCTCTTAGTACGGTGCTTTACCATTTTCACGTGACCGTGATAACAATCTATAGAGGTAATAAACGTTGGACCTTCTGTCCTTGCGTTGAATCCCACTGCGTGGCTTCTTCGGAAAATGTCGAAGGTGCAAGTGTTTCGTAATATAGACCCCAACTGACCAAAGACTTGTGCATGGATTTGGCAAAGGAAAACTGAAATAAATCCGTTGTGTGTGTGTGTATGTCTTTGTATCCCGCCCATCCATCAGTGTTGGTTAGTTTACATCTTTGTAACCTAGCGATTAGGCAAATGATGTCTATAGAATAGAGACCATGCTTTAAAAGCTCCTCCAAATTGGTGCTCCAGCATGACTGCAATCCAATGGCTGAAACAACTAAAAAGTAAAATGTGTGTGTTTGTGTGTGCATGCATGCGTGCGTGCGTGTATGTATATTCACATCGATAAAAAATAGTCACAACAAAACCAGTGTCACTATGTTTGCAAGGCAAGTCTAATCGGCTTGGTTTAACAACTCAATGATAAAATTATCGATTATTTTAGTCTGATATTCGTACTGGAACTAGGTCTTCAAGTGGATAAATCAATTAAGGAAGCAACATCAGCAGTAATATTCTCATAGATCAATACAATATAGCAAAATCTATTTAAAAAAAAGTGTTTCAACTGATCAGGCTCCATGAGAGAAAACGAGAGAGAGAGAGAGGGGGAAAGGGGGAGAGAGACAAAGAGAAAAAGAGACGGACAAAGAAATAGAGTGGGGAGAATGTGTGGGGTGGTGAAGGAGTAAAAGATTGTGTGATATGGTAAGTGCCAGAGTAAAGTAGGCGGGGAATGAATAAAAGAAGAAAAATCGTAGCGAAAGTAATTAGAATACCACGAAGAGAGAGAAGGAAAAAGAATTTTTCAAGACAAAATATATCGGCCGCCATGTTTGTACACTACTTCTCAACTCCCCTCAGACTAATAAGGTGGTGGTGGTGGTAAATTTTGTGAAGATAAGTGGTGTTAAATATAATGATGCTGTTAATGATGATGGTGATGATGGTGAAAATGGCAGTTGTAATGGAGACATTGGCTTCACATTTCATTCACAGCCATAATACAAAAAGTGCTCTCTGGTTATTTTTGTAAACTTTATTCAACAAGTCAAGGTTGAGTTTAGTCAGGGTCGACTGAACTTAGAGACATACCGCCATTTTGAAGCCTATGCATTTGTGCGGGTGTGTATGAGTATATATGTATACATATATATGCATATATGTATGAGTTTGTGTATGTGCAGGGCGGGACTACCGTTTGTGCTGTTTGCAAAAATGCAACGTCATACTCTTCATTGCTGAACATGTTGCACACTACACGAAACCTAATAGATATATCTATAGGTGCGCGCGCGTGTGTATATATGTGTGTAAAACTGCGTATACACAGACTTGTACCTTTGTGCAACAGTACATTATAATTATTATAATTATAGTTATTATTATTATATATAAGACGGCGAGATGGTAGAATCGTTAGCCCGCTGGACGAAATGCTTAGCGGTATTTCGCCCGTCGCTACGTCCTGAGTTCAAATTCAGCTGAGGTCGACTTTGCCTTTCATCCTTTCCGGGATCGATAAATTAAGTGCCAGTAAAATACTGGGTTCGATGTGATCGATTCATCCACTTCCCCAATATGGCTGCCCTTGTGGCAAAATTTAACACCATTATTATTACTATTATTATTATTATTATTATTATTATTATTATTAGATATAGAGAGAAGAGTTCTTTACTTGGATACGTATTCAAGTAAAGAAATCTTCTCTCTATATCTATAAAAACTTCTGTTGAGTTACTTCAGTCCTACATAAACTATTATTAAGTGCCTCCCCCTTTGGGAGTTCTATTTATTTATTATATCTTTCTCCGTTTTCTTCCTCTGTTTAGACAAACTTTCCTACCTTTTCGGACAAAACCTTTTGTAACCTTCGTCCTGTCTTTGTCCTTATATGTTTTTGATTGATATTAGCCCCTGTGGCCAATAAAACGAATTTATTATTATTATTATTATTATTATTATCAATATTTTTAGTTAAAATTTCATGTTTATATAAATTTTCTAATTTTGTTTCTTTTCTTTTTTATCTTCTGTAGGTCAGTCTGCTTCGTCTCCCAAGCGGGCCAGTGGTGATGCCCATGTTTGTGGCAAATGCAAGGAAGAATTTCTCGATTTGGCAGAATTTCTTGCACACAAAAAATCCTGCACACATCTTCCACAGCAACAAACTGAACAGCAGGATGATGTTTGTTCTTCTGAAGTAGATCCAGATGGCGACTTTCAAACACAATCCCCTTACACACTTACTCTTCATGAATCCGAAAATTTTACAAACTCAACGGAAGTAGCCCTTAAAAGTATCACGGACTCAATAGACGCTACGTCCTCTGCTCCTTTTTTTCTACAGCTCAATCTCGACGGTAAGATAAATCACAGAGACGCTGATGATATCGTTGATGAAGAGATGGATGATGTTGACGATGATGATGATGACGGCGGCGATGACGTTGATGAGGACGACGTTGACGAAGGCGGCGGTGACGGCGGCGGAGGAGGAGGAGGAGGTGGCGGCGGCGACGGTGGTGGTGGTGGTGGTGGAGGCGGCGGCGGTGGAGGTGAAGACGACGATATCATCGATGACGAAGATGACGAAGACGTTATGAATGACGACGATGACGATGAAAACGTCATCGACAACAGCAACAACCCCAACAACAGCGAAAGTGAGAACAACCTCATCAACAACAGCAGCAGCAGCAACAACAACAACAACAACAACAACAATGACAACGACGTCGACGACGATATTGACGACGGCGATCACAACCTTGTCAGCAGCAATTCTAACAATAATAACAACAGCAGCATCATCAACAGCAACAGCAGCATCATCAGCAGCAACAGCTTCCACAGCAGCTTCAGTAACAGCCATCATCTATATCATTTACATCCCCATCATCATCATCACCATCATCTCCACCACTCTCTTGCTAATAGTGCCAGTGTTGGTGCAACCAACAGCCTGAGGATGTCACCAGAACAATGTTCGGACAAGTACAACCCCTTATTACTAAATGGGGTCGAGAAAGATGCCAGCAACTATGATATAAACGGCAGCGAGTTTTTACACCTTGACGAAGGACGGAAATATCTCTCGGAATCAAACCCTCAACTACCTCACTTTCCACTTCATCCTTATTCGTCAAACCTTATAAACGGCGCCAGTACTGGAGGCAATGTTATTATTGAACCCCTGCCCGAGACCAGAGCGGCGGTTGCGCAGTTTGCCGAAACGAACAGCGCTGTGGCAGCGGCAGCAGCAGCAGCGGCAGCAGCTTCTGCCGCCGTCACCGCCACTGATATGGCTTCCTTGCGCGCTTCTATTTATGGCCTCCATCAACAGGCCAACGCTTTCATTCAATGTGTCAACATGTTTGAAGAACGTTTCATGGCTTTTGCATCGAGTCTCGGTTCGGGCCCCACCGCTGCTGCAGCTGGGCTGCATTTGTTGAATGGCCCCTCATCTTTGAACCCACCAGTAGTAAATACCTCATCAGGTCTTCTTTCGACGGCTCTCCCGTCTTCTATTGTTAGCGGCGGTGGCAGCATTAATGGTGGACTCGGTGGTAACGGTGGTGTTGGTGTTGGTATTGGTGGTAGTAGCGTTGGGGTTGTTGTCCCGTCTGCGACGGGTCAGCAGCAGGGTTCGATATTGGATAGTGCATCTCCTGCTGTTGCTGGCAGTTTAGCGAATTCGCTTGAAGTTGTGGCCACCACTGCAATACGGCACACAACGGCGGTCCTCAACCAGGCCGGCGGCATACAGACTCAGTGTCATGCACTGCCACCTAGTGGACATCAAATCTGTAGTAGTAACAACAGCATTAGCAGTAGTAGTAGTGGCAACAATAGCATCATAAACAGCAACGTGGTTGGTTGTGTGACTGGAGGTAGCAGTGTTATAAGCAGCAGTGCAGGCAGTGGTAGCCATCACCATAACCATCATCATCATCATCACCACAGTACAACACCAATTGTGTCGTCCGTAATACATCATTTACATCCGCACCAGGAAACTCATGAAAGTACTCAGTTACATACAAACCTCACATCCTTGCCATCATCACACACTACTTCAATGGAATACTCTCCTTATCACGGTAAGTACACCTCTCCTTTCTCTCTATTCAATATTTTGTTTGTGGTATGTCTTATGAAATGCACCTTAGGCGGCCACCACTGGGCCTTATGTCGGGTTATGTATAACAAGTGATTCCTGAATCAAGTAAAACCAACGACATTTGTGGCCAAAGTATGAGAAGATACTTGAATCATTAGACAACATATGTTTATAATATACATGTATGTGTGTGTGTTACAAGCTGTTCCTCTTTTCTTTTCATATTAATTGTACCACCACCCCGGGTTTACTTTATCGATGAAGATATATCAATATGAGCTCTTTGTGTAATATGCGTGATTACACATGCACGCACACAATGATTTCGAAATTGCTTAATAAAAGTTGTATGAAATCAATTTAAGATGAGATTTGAAAGCAACCGCATGAAGTGTTGTTTATTGGTTGAGCAATTTACACCATTGTACATTTTCATTTTTCAACTTGTATATGCAAATATTGTGTTTGTGTGTGTGTGCGCCCGCATGTGTGTAAGTGTGTGTGAGGTTATGAGAGAGATGTGTTATTGAAAACGCGACTATGCTCCAAATTAATCTTTTCTTATATGGGTCTTTTTTGTTTTTCGTATCATTGTGTAAGACCTTTCCACTTTGCTTCAATATTTATCTATAGAAAATATCAACCGATAATACATCTATACTAAATAGAGTTCCCTACAGATATATAGAATTTATAATGCAATACATATATATTATAACAAAAGAACTAAAGTTTACACTCGTCAGATACAAGATAAAAGGTTACTAATGAGGTGTAATTCTAATGACCAAAATACATGCGTGATGGCGTGGAACTCTAATAGACAACTTTTGGCTGTACAGTCTGCATAAATTAGTCATTGATTGTAAAAGTGGTAATACAGATGCCTGATGAACATTTATTACCTGATGAAGGCACCCAATGAGAGAATCTGGAAACATCGGTAATATGTAGGAAATTTATTATTTCAAACTGCGAGGATTTTATACTAAGATTTAAAAAATGACACAGACAGACACTCACAAAGTAAATAAATAAATAAATAAATAATAATAATAATGATAATAATAATAATAATTTAGAACATTGTCATGTTTTGGATATAACACGCTTGAATTAAAAGCTGTTCCCCGTATAAGGTATTTTGTGTATATATGAACATAATTCGCATTTCGTCTGATGATCGTCAACGTCAACTTCGAATTAGTAATATATATATATATATATACATTCGAGACAAGTATTCTCTGTATGGAATACACTTCGAACTGCTCAAGAGCGGGTAGAGGAGCAAATGTAAGGACAAGCAAGTTAGGCAAGTCGATATACAAAAATTATTAACACATAAAGTGGACATATATGTATACATATAAAAAGTCCGTCTCGCACAGAATAAAGGGGTAAAGCAAGAGTTTTAAGAGCCCAACAGATGTTTCTGTGCGGGCGGGGACTGTTGGATCGTAAGACTCTTACTCAGCGTCTTTATTTAGGACGGACCTTTTTATATGTATACATGTTCTTTTATTTACAATTAAACCTTGGGAGAGGCATTATGCCGGTAATAAACACACGCACTGGTTCAGTCCTTTATTAATTTATATAGTTTTTTGTTAAATTATTTCATTGCACTCTTGCAATGAAATAATTCTTTTATTTGTTTTATTTGTTTCGCACATTTGACTTCGGCCATACTAGAGCACTGGCTTTAGTCGATCAAACCGACCTCAGGACTTATTCTTTGTAAGCCTGGTAGTTATTCTATCGGTCTCAAATGCCGAACCATTAACTTATTGGCATGGGGGACAAACACACTCACATATAATAATATATATATATATATATATATATATATATATATATATATATATATATATATATATATATATATATATGCGACGGGCTTCTTTCAGTTTCCTTTTACCAAATCCACTTACAAGACTTTGGTCGTCCCGAGGCTATAGTAGAAGACACTTGCCCAAGGTGCCACGCAGTGGGAGTGAACCCGAAACCATGTGGTTGAGAAGCAATCTTCTTACAAAGTCACGCCTGCGCGTGTTTGCGTGTGTATATATATGTGTGTGTGTATGTATATATATATATATGTGTGTGTGTGTGTGTGCATGCATATATGTGTGAGCGTGTATGTATGGAGGTGACAGCTTTTCTGTTAAACGTAATTCATAATAATACAACCGGTTCGTGTTTCGAGTTTTTATCTGTACCCTGAGTTTTCCTGTATGGTATTTCAAATTGAAATTTAAGATGTCATTTATTTTATCATGCATCTCAGTTTGAAGGTGATTACATTTTGGTCATAGATAGATCTTCACTGTTTCTGTATATGTATGTATGTAGATAGATAGATAGATAGATAGATAGATATGCATATATATGTATATGAGAGGTTTCTACACGGATTGCATATGCAACTTCAACAAACAATGCTTTTCTGAAACTAATGTAAAGAACACTCCTATCAAAAGTGATATGCATTGGGACGGAACTTGGGACCTCATAGCTGGCCGAGGGGTGAAGGTCTTAACCACGCAACCATGACTGCGATTAGATTGGCTGCACAACTTGTGAATGTCGAACTCTTGATGGGGCGATGCAAAAACTCGGAGTAAAGTCCGCCAAACTTTAAAAACTTGTTACAAGTATTTGAACATCGTACCATGATTGTTGTTGCTATTATTATTGTTCGTAGAATCATTAGATTATCGACGGAAACAATTCTGTGCTATAATTTCTTGTTGTTCTTTACGTTCTGAATTCTTGTCCTACGGAGGTCGACTTTGTCATTCATCCTTTCGCGGTCGATAATATAAGTACTAACTGAACATTCAAGTTAATGTGATTCACATACTATCTTTCCACTTAAATTGCTCGTTCTGTGCAGAATTCGAAACCATTATTTTGTTGTTGCTGTTGTTATTAAGGCAGTCAAATAGCAGAGTCCTCAGCATGCTGAGCGAAAGGCTTAGCGTCATTTCGTCCGTCTTTATGTTCTGAGTTCAGATTCCGCTGTGGTCTGCTTTGTGTTTCATTATTTTGGGGTGATAAAAAAAATCAGCAATTGAGCACTGGGATCGATGAAATCTACTAACCCCGTCCCCCTAAATTTCAAGCTTTAGGCTTAGAGTAGAAAAAATAATTATTATAATTATTATAATGTTCTTGTTAATGCGTGTGTGTGTGTGTGTGTGTGTGTGTGTCTGTGTCTTCGTTCTGTTCCAGTGCAATCTCTTTGTTCTGCACATAATATCACTCCAGTCCCGGTCTACCATCTCCCCGTTAGTATTGATAAGACTCATTATTATTTCTCTTATAAATGTTCCCTCCATCCCTGAAATAAACCATATGTTCAAACCATCATCCTCTAACACTTCCAGATCCAGCAGCACATAGAGCATTCGAGAAGTTTTACCTTCATTGAAAAAAAAAAAAAAAAAAAAAAAAAAACTCAAACAAGAAGAAAATAATGGGAGCAACAATACACGTTACCGGAACTGCTGCTGCTACTCCTTCTACTGTTATTGAGAATGGTTTTGCTTTGCACGAAAGCAACACAAATGCAACATAACATTTATAATAACACATAGTATAACCTGCAGACAAGCAACAAAACGTAAGTTTTGTGTGCGTTAGGTACCTGCATACATATAAATAGTTAGATATACATATGATTTTATAAAAAAATATATTTACGTATTACTATAAAGATAACCGAAGCTTCGACAAATTTAAATCTCCCATAAAGCAATGGATCTACTTCCGTTTCTTAAAGGAAATTAAAAATGTGAAAAATGCTTCCATGGTGTCTGATAAATATGTTTCTTTTGTTTTTTGTTATTTTGTTTTGTTTGTTTTTAATCGCAATTTTACTAACAACCAACTTTCTTTAGTTCTTTTTCTTGTGCAAGCACTTGTCCAAAGATTGAGTCCTTCGTTTCCTTAAAACCGAAATTTGGAGATTTGAATTTTGTATGGCACAATATGAAATCAGCACAAATAAGAGTTCTCAGAAATCGATTTAGAACATTTCTTTTAGTAAAACAGGGCATGTGAATAAAGTTCTCAACTGAAGATAATGGTAAGTGTTGTAATTAATAAGTAGGTTTCTTTCCTTGATAAAAATCCCCGTCACATCTATTGGAGAAATACCACCGAGAAGATGGGATTACTCTAATTTCGGGTTAAAGAAATATAATGTATGGAAAAAGTAGTATATATTGACAAGGATGAAAATTAAAAAAAGGCTTCCGACGTTGTAGAATTTGAACTGGAGACTAGACGAAGGAGAGGATTCAAACTCTTCTCCACAAACTCTGTTACTAACACAGAATAATGAAACGTAAAGGAGACACAATTCTGATTGTGAGACAGATAGAATAAGTACTAGACTTACAAAGAATAAATCCTGGGTGCAATTTCTTCGACTTTAACACAGTGTTCCAGCACGGCCCCAGTCAAATGACTGAAACAAGTAAAGGAGAAAGAAATAGAAAAACAAGAATGTATATATCTGCATGAGTCCGTTGTAATCCCCGCGTGTGTGTGCGTTTGTATTTATAATATTTACGCTGGACTTAAAGAGCAATGATATCTAAGTTGTATGTCATTATGTCTCGTAACGTAGCGGTTCAACAAAATCTCGATAAAATATATATTTTAAACAAATATTAAGAGATGGGTTGGTGAGCTGGTTATATTATTTATTGAAACATTTGAAAGCGGTGCTCCTGCGTGTCATATAGTCCAATGGATAAATCCATTATGAGCATGTAGTCCCGTACGTGCTTTTGTGTGTGTGTGTGTATGTGTGTGTGTGTGCATGCTCTGGTTATTTATGTTATGCCGACTGAGTTATGTCGTCTCTATATAAATGTGTAAATATCTACGTGTCATTTCTGTTCTGACTCAATATATATTGCCCATTTATTATTGTTTATTCATCGGAAAATGATAGCATGGAGAAAAGGATATCACTTTGCACAATAAGTTTAGAGATTCAGGCTTGGCACAATATCTCTCGGGATCTCACCTGGCATAACATCTCAAGATATATCACCTAAAACAACATCATACCAGATTATGTTTCAATCTTATTTACCATGCTCACAGGCATGTTTTTCCAATGTATTTTTGTGTGGCCTTCATTCTATCGTACGTGTGTATGTCTGTCTATGCTTGTGTGTGTGTGTGTGTGTGTGTGTGTGTGTGTGTGTGTGACTGTGTGTGCGCGCGCGCTTGTCAGCATCATATATTTGTGTCTAATTTGTAACCTACAATACATTGACACTAACAAAGAAACATGCTTGCATGCTATACGTTTGTGAATGTATGTGTGTATTATATATATATATATATATATATATAATATACATGTGTGTGCGACCATATGTATACACACAGATGTATATATATGTATATATGTATATATATATATATATATATATACACACATAGTTTCCATTGTTGGATGTCGTTGATATATGTCATATATTTTTTGTCATTTATTTTGATTTCTAACCAACATAGTGTTTAGAGTATAGTGTTTGTGTGTGTATATATATATATATATATATATATATGTGTGTGTGTGTGTGTGTGTGTGTGTGTATGTATGTATGCGTATAATCATAAATACACATCTATATATACCTACAAACATACGTACATGCATACATATATACATATCTGTCTATCTGTCGATACATACATATATATATATATATATATATATATATATATATCAGAGAGAGAGAGAGAAAAAGCAAAATGTCAAAGGAATAACCAAATTGTAAGCTGTTACTCAAGCAATCAACTATGAGTCCAGTTTATCCAACAGTGGAAAAAGCTGTAAACTTATGACGTTCGGTTATTCCTCTGGCATCTGTTATCTTACTGCCGCTCTATACCCGACTAACGTTTCGTTCCAAACAGCACGAATTTTTTAGTTCTACACCAGGTTAGTAATATCGTAATGCCTAAACGAAATATTAGCACTAGTATGTATATATATATATATATATATATATGTGTGTGTGTGTGTGTGTATGTATTCATATATATCGTTTTGTTACTTCTGCCTATGTTCCCTATAGCTGGTAATTTAACATGAAATCGAAAAATGACCCAAGTACACCATTAGTTATTTTATGTACTTCATGTCTTATACCTTATCTATTAATGTAGTAACTTACACATAAGACACATAAGCATATATATATATATATATATATATATATATATATATATATATATATATATATATATATATATATATATATATATATATATATATAATTGAGGTAGTTGGACGCAGTTCGAAATCGAAAAGGAAATAATTCACCGTCACTAAAATGTGACGCTACAGGGAGCTTCAGTATTGTTAGAAATAGGAGTTGGGGAGGTTGTGTTCCCTGTCAATAAATAGAAAATGTGCTTCTCTGCCTACTGTTGCTCTTTGCATCCTTCGTCACATTTTACACACACATATATATATATATATATATATATATGCTTATGTATAAGCTAATGCATCGATAGATAAGGTGGGTCATTTTTCGATCTCGTATTAAATTATCTGGTATAGGGAACATAGACAAAAGTAACAAAAAATATATATATACACACATATGAATACTCGCACAAGCATGTAAAAGAAAGGAGCATGCACACACCTGTCTGGGTCTGTCTTGGCACCTGACAAGCCCTGAGGCAAATGGCATGACAGCCTGTTCCAACTACTGCAGCTGTTCCATCTAGCTCTTTTGTGAATCTTTGTCATTGCTTGCCAATTCGCAATCCAGGTTGCACATAATAGCAACAGAAACAAGAAGACGAGGGTGGTAGTAGAAGTAGTAGTAGTAATACTAATGATAATAATAATATTAATAATAGTATTAATAATAATCATAATAATAATTATAATAATAATAAGCATGATATTAATAATTATTTTTTATTTCTCCGATGGTGACGAATAGAAGACATTACGATGACATTTTAATAGCGGTGATGCTTTTACATAAAGAATGAAGACGACAACAATGATAATAATGATGATGATGATATCCTGATATTAATAACAATGATAATAATAGTTATATTGGTATTAATGTCGTAATTTAGTAACAGCATGTCTCAGCAGATTGTGTGTGTCTGTGTGTGTGTGAAACGTAGTTTGGTCTGATGAAATTGATTTTGACGTTTTATAGACAGAATGAAAATGACAGTGCATGAAATAAAATAGATGATGGCCAGGACAATGACGATAATAACAAGGATTACAATAGTAGTAGTAGTTGCAGTGTTCCTTTCTGTTGAAGAGCGTCGGCTCGAAATGTAAAAGACTCTCTCACCTTCCCGAGCGTCTTACTAAACACTTGCTTATTGTTAATACACCTGTCTTCGTCTTTTTGTTTTCCTTTAAATTTCAACTATATATATATATATATATATATATATATATATATATATATATATATATATATATACATACATACATATTATAAGAAACTTTCCGCGGTTATGATTTTCACTTCTTATATCTGCATTTAAAGATATGTATACAGGCTGGCAGACAGAAGAGACAGACGTGTGTGTGGTGTAGTTTGGTGTCGTGTGATGTGTGAGTGTCTTTTCTTCGTTCACCACTTCCGATCCAACCTTCAACTCATATCTTTTATAATTAAACCCCACCACATATCACAATTGGCAATAAATAAATACGTATATAGGATGGCTCGTCAATAATGCTAAAAAAAAAAAACAACGCCTACAATAATACATACACACACACAAGCGAGAAAGAGAGAGAGAGTAACGTATCTTCTCTTTCATTCATTGATGCTGTAGCTCAGTGCTATCTACATCCCGTAGGGAAAAATCAAGCAATATGCACATCGGATGAAAGAGAGAGAAGAGAAAGGGAAAGAGACAGAGAGAAAGATATACAGACAGGCTGAGAGAGACACAGAAGTGAGGGAGAGAAGTGAGATAAACAAGGGATGCGAGGTAGTGAGTGACAAGGAGAGAAAAGGTGAGGATAGGAGTGGAAGTAAATGGCGGCAGAGGTGACAATGGAAGGTTAAATTTTCATTTTCTTAATAACAAATCGACAACATCGCCATTATTGACACCGTCCTCACTATCGGAAACATGAAAACGAAAGAAAGAAAGAGAAAAAAAAGATTTAGAAAATAATAACAATGCGAAATGCACTCTTAAACAATAGTCAATAGTGATGCTGTTGGTGGCTGTGGTGACTGCGGCCGTGGTGACGACTGTGGTAGTGTTGATAATGCTGATGATGGCGATGACAATAATGGCGGTGATTATGATTGTGAATATGACGATGGCCGCGGTGGTGGTGGTGATGATGATGATGATGATAATGGTGTTGTTATGATGGCGTCGGTGTTAGTCCTACTGATGATGACGATGATGGTGGTCGCGATTATGATAACTGTGATGTCGATGATAATTATAATGATGACGGTGATGATATTGCTGCTGCTGCTACTGATGATGGTAATGATGATGATGATGATATGGATAACGTTTGCTGTCGTTAATGGTGATGGTACACATACTAGTAATAATGGACACGATTGTGTTAGTAGCGGCGCTGTCAGCTATAGTGCTAGCCACTGATGGCGTAGATCGTAGCAGGGACAACGACGACAATGATGATGATGATGGTAATGACGACAATGATGATGATGAAGATGCTGATGATTGTAAAGCGAAATGGACACCAAGCGAGTGTCTTTTGTGTTCAATAATAGTTGTGTTTTACGTATAATTTTTTTCTTTCTTTTCGTTATTTTTTTTCCAGTTTATTATTTTTATGCTTCATGCAAAACCTAAGATTGAGGAACAGGAAAGGATCATAAATGAGATTATTATTAACATCATCATCATCATCATCATCATCATCGTCGTCGTCGTCATCTATTTTCAATTGGTGTTATTATTATTGTTATTATTACTAGCTGTCATTGATACTACATTACTAGCACCACCATTATTGCTGCTGCGACTACTACCACTACTACTACTTTCAATAATATTGTTATTATTATTATCGCTATTAAGAAATTCATTATCGTTATTGTCATTATATTCGTTTTTTATTGATCTCGTTATCACCATCATCTTAAGCATAATATGGTAGTTGTTGCTGTTATTGTTCGCTGTGAATAGTCACGTTTCACAGAGTTCCACTTGGCAGATATTTTCCACGATTAATTTCTGGCATTTAATCTTTTTTTTTTAAATTTATTTATCTTTATTGTTCTCCGCGATCAAGGAGTTTCGGAACGTTTGAACCTACAAAGGTGGTAATGACAAATCAAACACACACCTAGATTTCATGAAAATACCAATAACGGTTGTGAAACGGTGCTTGGGCACAAGAAAGAAAAAAAAAACCCAAAAAACAAATATATACACATCTGTCTATCTATCTATCTATCTATCTATCTATAATATATAATAATGATAATAATATATATATATATATATATATATATATATATATATATATATATGGGGCTATCATCAATTTCGAGTACTATATCTACACAAAACGCTTTGGCCCGGGACTATAATGGAAGACACTCGTCCAATGCCACGCTGAGTGACTGAACCCAAGGCCACATGTTCGGGAAGGAAGCTTCTGAACAACGCGGCTACAGAAAAGATGATACCGAAATGAGCATATACTACTATATAACTAAACTCACAATTTGACAAGGGAATGTTGAAATCGTAAGATATTGATAAGAGCTGCAACAACAACGATGTCTCATCAGTCGCTAGCGTTGCAAATTAAAGGGCAATTATGGATATAAATCAGCCTCAGACAAAACAAGTGTGTAAGTGATACGTTGTCACAAAAGAGAGTGCCTCTTTGCCCAACCAACTGAACCAGAAAAATGCAAACAGAAAAACAATGCAGCTGTTTCCGTTTTAATGACACAAGAAGAGCTATCATTGAGTTATTCTACTGAAGTGTTGGATAAGTGGTGAGGCCTGCTTTTAATGCAAGGCAAGTTCACTGGCTACACTTTTGGCCCAAGATGGAGGTCTTTCTCTATCAGGTCTGCATTGTAGAGATACTAACATATTTTGTAGATTATGTGTACTGTTATCATATTTTTTTCTTGCTCTCCTCTCCATTTTTTCCCTTCATTCTCTTTTTTAATGTAAACTCCCCATACAAATTTTAAAATGTTCTTGCAATGCTCCCTTCCATCTGACGCCCCTTATGCAAGTAAAAGAGATCATCATCACAATCATCGTCAATATATTAAGATAACAAGCTGGAAGAATCATTTGTGCGTCGAAACAAATGTTTGGAGCAATTTCTTCTACTCCGAGTTGAAAATACGCCTGTGTCGGCTTCGCCTTTTAACTTCATCATCATAACCTTCATGTCCATCATCATGGCGACGACGACGACCACAAACACCATCACCATCATTATCACTAACGTATAACATCATCATTATCAGATGAACCATTGCTTATCCGTGTATCTTTGTTACAGTGGCTTCCCAGAAAAGAGAAAATGCGTTTGTAGAGCTAAAGCTTGAAATCGTAAAAGTAGACATAAATATTCTGTGGTAGAATCCAATATTTAGTGCGAATATGGGAATAAACATCGCGAAAGGGTAACAATTTCCAATGAAACAGATGTAGAAAAACTTACAATAGAAAATCGATTAAAGTCCACAGCGTCTCCTATAAAAACTTAGAAAGTTTCCATTGACAATTATAGTGCTAAAGGACTTCGTACAATTATTCACATTCGTCACCTGGTTACAATTGTATTAGCTATAAATAATTTCTCACATAATGGCAACTGATTGGCAAATTCAAAAGTATACTGCGACAAAGTACACCCACACCTTTTACGATCAACTGGCCCGACCAAATTACAAGTATAGGCATAAATTCATCAAGAAGCAAAGTTTACGACAAATTGTCTAAGTATATTTGGTTTCAGAAAGACAAAGCCATGCACGTTCAGGGTGACTTGGCTTGTACCACTACATTTCGCACCCAATTGTATTAGATCTTTTTTCTTTCAAGATTCTTAGGGCTTTACAAGCTATTATAAACTTGCACACTAGCTCCAAAATAGCAATTACATAATTAGAATACCATTTTAAGAGATAATCTTATGCACATTTAAAAATTTGTTGGATCACATCGCCATCTTTGTCATATATTTAACATCTACTCTTGGAAATGTCCGCTTTAAAATAATTCCATATTGAAATTCTTAGTCATTATTCTATTGCAGAGTAATATTCCTTGTTTGGTGGACTTAATACTAATAAGAAAATATTATTTAGCTACGATGCCAGTTACTACAGCAACTAAGCGACCGTGGTACCAAAAAATGCCATTCTATTAGTGGATTTCTTGAAACCATTATAAATACAACACATTCTCTGCCACCACCACCACCATCACAACTATTGCTACTATCACTACTGCTGCTGTCTCTTCTGTCTGCCAGCCTGTATCTATCTATTTATATATATATATATATATATATATATATATATATATATATATATATATATATATAAACAAAAGTAAATGAGTATATGCATATATACGTACAGGTGTGTGTGTGTATAGTTGAAATTTACAGGAAAACAAAAAGACGAAGACAGGTGTATTAACAAGCAAGTGTATTAGTTTGACGCTCTGGAAGATGAGAAAGTATTTTACCTTTCGAGCCGACGCTCTTCAACAGAAAGGAACACGAGGAAGTAAACAGAGAAAAAATATATATATGTGTGTGTGTGTGTGTGTGTGTATGTATGTATGTATGTATGTATATAAGGCAAGGTATAAATAATGGTCGTTATTTTACTTTATTGCAGTAAATTTCACTTACAATAGTAAATATGTGAAGCTCATTATTTATGCCGTGTCTTGTATATCACTCTGTGTAAAAGCAGTGTAACTAGAGCACAACCATGGATTTACAATATAAAATGGTGATGAACTATAACTGCGGACCGTGCAAGCTCCTTACCACACAACCACTCCTGCATATATATATATATATACACACACACACACACCACACACACACCACACACACGTATATATGTATGTGTACGTGTGTTTGTTCAGGGAATTACAAAACGAGTGATATATTAAATATTCCATACAGACAAGAAAGGAACATATCTTATTTAATAATGCATTAATTTATTTAGTATATTAGTGTGTTACTATGTAAGTATGTTACTATATCAGTGTGTTAGCACACACACATACACATACGCAGATATTCTGCGAAAATGGCAGCTTCACTTGTTAGCGATGCTGCCATTTTCACAATGACTGTTTCACTTTCTCCGCCAAGAAACTTTGGGGAGGATGCCAACTATGGCACTTGGCGCTATATAATGGTAAGGCGTTTTTTGGTGGCGGTTGTAGTGAAGTTGGTGGAGGTTTTAGCTGAACTACTTTTCTTCATATTGTCGACTACGATGTGCATGTTCATTGGTGGTGGTGATAGTAGTAGTAGTAGTAGTAGTAGTAGTAGTAGTACGTGTAGTGGTGGTGATAGTAGCAGTAGTAGTAGCAGTACGTGGTGGTGGAGGTGGTATGGTGGTGCTCGTTTGTTCTGAACGAACATACGGTATATTTGGATGTGTGTCTTTCAATGTGCTCATCATTCTTTCACTGTCTCAATCGCTCTTCACCTGCCTATCTCTCTGTCATTGATATTCTCTTTCTATCTTTGTTTAGGATTTTGAGAACAAAAACACCAAAGTGTTCGAATAAGCAGGAAAATGCATAGAGCCTGGAAAATCTTTATTTACATTCCGGTATCTGTGCAATTATTATTGCATACATAGTATGGCTTCTCTGTCCGTTATTTACGCCAGCGTTAATATGTGTGGTTAGAGGTATCGGTAATCCCTAAATAGATGACATGAAATTAACACACGTACGCACGCACACGCAAACACACACGCAAGCAAAGTAACACCAAAATCTTGCTCATAATTCAAGCACCACCAGTCCAGCAAATTTAGGCAGATGTGTTAGTTGATTATATTCACTTCAATATGTGACTTGTATATTTATTCTATCGAACTCCCTTCCTTCCGCTGACGGAGGGGAGAACGCAATGGGGTTAGAAATCTGATTTTACAAGATCCGGAAGAAATACCGCAATGTAGGCGACATTAGCTCTATTAAAATGATGATTTTAAATATTGGCGCAAGGCTAGCAGTTTAGGGGACTTGCATATGTTGATTACATCGACCCCAGTGCTCAACTACTACTTGTTTTTATTGAATCTCAAAAGATGAAAGCCAAAGTCAACCTCGGTGGAATTTGAACGTGATGACAGACGAAATGCCACTAAGCATTTCGCCTGGCGGCTTAACGGTTCTGCCCGCTCGCCACCTTAGATGTATTAAAATAGTGGAAGTTGTAGGTGTATCATCCAGACTGGTGGGCTTGTGATCAAAGACGTGCGTACCATGTCCAACTTATTTTTCATTAGGTCATTGTGTAACGTGCTTCTTTCGTAAGCGGCACAATGATTTGTGGAAGATCTGCCTTTTGAAACGTAATGACACTTTGCAGCAGGTAGATTTCTGTCTGTCGTGGTTATCTTGGGTCTTGCGTCACATGTTCCTCTTTCTTTAAGAACAATGAAAATTAAATATGTTGATCATAACATTCCTAAAACAGCAATCACGAATATTCTTTTACCTCATAATTGAAACTATATGATAGTTTAGTTGACGCTCGTCTCAAATAAAATTACTAATTATCCAGCAAAATCCATTTGATATAGACCAACTTGTGTATGGCCGAATGCTTTATTTCCAGCTTTAGAGTAAGGTCAATATATTTAGGGATGTTGTACAAACGGATTTATCGATCATTAAGATAGCACATCAAATTTTATCCCAAACTCCTCAACCAAAAGTACAAGGCCAGCAAACGAAACCTCAGCAGGATAGGAATTCAAAACCAAATTGCGAATGAGAAACAGAAAATTATTGTTCACTCTGACTCTATATTAAGGTATTTGGCAGGGTGTATGTTGACTCTTTTCTCCCTTAGGGATACGATTGATATTTGAGGTCAACACACGAGGAATTTTGTCGAAAAGAAAAGAAAACATTACCTCCAACAAAGATGGACATATTTCAGCTCATTTTCACTCGTCTTACTATTTTTCTTGTGTAAAATTCTGCTTTTTGCTTTCGGGGAATCTGTCCCCTCCATTTCTCTCTCTCTCTCTCTCTCTCTCTCTCTCACACTTTCTCACTCACTCTCTCTCTCCCCTCTCTCTCTCTCTCGCTCTCTCTCTCTCTCTCTTACTCATTCCTCTTCCCTATTTCAAACGTGTCTACTTCTCTCTCTCTCTCTCTCTCTTTCTCCATCATCCTCGCTTTCCGTTCCCTCTCTCTCCACCTTCCCCCTCTCTCTCCACCCCCTCTCTCTCCACCCCCTCTCTCTCCACCCCCTCTCTCTCCACCCCCTCTCTCTCCACCCCCTCTCTCTTATTCATTCCTCTTCCCTGTTTCAAATGCGTCTATTTTTCTCACTTTCTCCATCACCCTCGTTCCCCCCCTCTACCATTTTCTCCCCTCATTATGCTTGTTATATTTCTACTTCAACATTTCTTCCTTTGTTCAGAAAATATTAAATGCCTGAGATATCCTCATAGTATTTTACAGACCATCCTAAAACAAGGAATGGAAGTTGGAAACATCTTACATTGGTGAGGGATGGTGGAAGTAATAAAATGCTCAGATTGTCTGCAACTCGCTTTCGTTTTCTTCTTAAACATTTGTTTCTTCATTCTACTTTAGAAACTACAATATATATACACACATAAACATATGTATACATATATATGCATATACTTATACCTATATATTGCTATATGCGATGTATATCAAATGCTTAGTCCATCTAGATCATTGACATTAGTATCGTGTTTGATCAGCATTGATAAACACATCTTTCATTCTCTTTCGCTCATCCATTCACCCTATCTTTGCAATGTAGCTAACCTCTTCACTCTTTCCTCCCTCTCTCTTTCCTCCCTCTCTCTTTCTCTCTCTCTCTCCTCCCCCTCTCTCTCCTCCCCCTCTCTCTATATTACTATACTTGTATCCATTTAGCGCGTCGCATTTAACTGTCAGTCTTGTTATACTTCGGATTCTCGTGATGATAGACCAAAAATAATGGTAGAGCTCTGGACGAAATTCGTTGCCATACTCTTTTAGGGCACCATCGCGTGCAAAGACTGAATTTCACTTAAATATGTATTTTATGTATTTCTACATGGATTTAGCCAAGTTATGTGTGTGTGTGTATATATATATATATATATATATATAGAGAGAGAGAGAGAGAGAGAGAGAGAATGGTAGCAGCTGATGAAGAAAATGTTCTCTATGCGGCCTGTGCGTTTTCTGTGCTCTGTTTATGTTGTGTTATTCATTTTGCCGTCTTATACCCAGATATGCATCTATATATACATGTAGATGGAGGTATGTACATACATGTACGTATATATGCATGTGTCACATATTATTTGTATTATATATATATATAAGCTCGTCGAAACGCCGGTGTTAAAACGTGGGTAGCTGAAGAAGTAGAATGTTCTCTATGTGGCTCGTGTGTTCTCGTCTACGTTTGTGTGCAATGTCCTGTACCCAGATATGCACCTATACATACAGGTGGATGTCGGTATGCACATACCTGTACGTATATATGCATATACTCATTTACTTTTGTTTTTATATATATATATATATATATATATATATATATACACACACACACACAGATGTCGGTCTGTTGCCACCCACCGTTTAAAAAGCAGTGCTGGTTTGTTTACCTCACCGTAACTTAGCAGTTCGCAAGAAGAAATCGATACGATAAGTGCTGGCGTCGATTTGCTCAGTTAAACTCCTCGTAGTGTTGCCCCAGCACGGTCACCGTCCGAAAGCTGAAAGGTGAAATAAAAGGGGGTGTGTGTATATGGGCGTTACCTTTCCCTAACAGAGCAGGGATCTTGTTCAAAACGGGGGCACCAGTATTTTCTTAATGAAACACTTTGAAACTTGGGACACTGGTAGAATGTGTCATTTAAAACATCTTTTTCTCTTAGTCTTCTTAACAAAAAAACGTACATCGCAAGTTATTTCATGTTAAAGTTGTCGTATTTCTGTAATTTCAACCAATGATTGACGTCCATTCAGCCGTAATAATTAAGTGCTGACTACGTAAACAAACGATTCGCGGCGGTGATAAAATTATTATTTCCTTGTCAAAAAATGGCTGAAGCATATTGGCAGTAGCTAATAAACCTTTCTATTATAGGTACAAGGCATGGTTTTTGAGGGAAGGAGCAAATCAATTAGGGTTAGGGTTAGGGAAAACGAACACACGTGTGTTGCCTCTGCAAAATGTCAGAAGTAATGGAGATTAAATACGCTTTACACCGCTTAGGAGTAACTGTAAACAGCTGAATACTTGTCAGTGATTGGTTGAAATTATCGAAATAAGACAATTTTTTTACATGAAATAAATCCGAATACAAATTTTTTTTTTCTGTTCTATAACACAAAATAGATAAGTATACGAAGTTTGAAAGTCTTTCGGTACCAAAAACACTACATAAAACATTAATGAAAACTGGTGCCCCCGTTTTGAACAAGATCCCAAAGCAGTAAAATAAAATATATAAATTCATTATAGGGATAAATTCGTTATTATAGAATAAAAATCAATTAAAACAGATAAAATCAAATGTAATTGTCAAGATTGGGGCATCTTTCAGGGAAATGCCTCCCCATAGGGCATGATAAAAAGGGAGAATAGGAGAGAAAGAAGACAGCGAGAGGGGGTTATTTACGGACATAAAAGTATTAAAGATTATTGTCCGACCTCTCAGGTGCAGGTCATACATTCTATAATAATAACAGTAATAATAAATGTTTAAAGATATGTGCGTGTGTGTGTATATATATATATATATATATATATATGTATATATATATATATATATATATATATATATATATATATATATATATATATGTGTGTGTGGATGAACGTATATACATACATGTACATATATATGCATATACTCATATATTGTTTATATATACATATATATACATACATACATACACACATACATACATATATGTGAATGCAAAACGACACTGCACCCTATCATCCCAGCTATTGTTGAATTCCTATTGGGTGGGCATTTGATAAAGGTGACAGAGGTCCAAAATATAGGGACAAAGGGATGGTCCAGAATCTGATTGGCCGTAGTCATAAAGAAAGGGCGCAGGTCATTTTGTTTGAACTGGTCAGATTTTCATTTAAAATTAATAAAAGAAGAACATTGTGAGCAGGAGAGAAAAAGAACAAAAAAAAAAAAGGAAATAGAATGGGATGAGGAAAAGCATAGGAGAAAGGGAGGCAAAAGAAGAAACGTTCAGATTAAAATATTGACACTTCCTTCTTTCATTGTGTCAAGGTCGGGGTCAGAATTAATTTGCTTCAAACGTCTTGAGAGATAGACAGATAGATAGAGAGATAGACAGACAGAGAGATTAATAGGTAGACGGACGGACAAATATGCATTATATCTATCATTAGTGAGAGAGAGAGAGGTTATACACACACACACACACACACCCACACACACACACACACACACACACACACACACACACACACACACACACATATATATGTTTATATGTATGCATACATATGCGGGGTAGAGGTGTACCGCTTGAAAACGTCATATACATAGGGAAACTTCGAAGTTATAAGCAATAACTGGAATGATTATTACATATACTATAGGATATATTCCACTTATAGTTGGAACTACTCAGTAAACAACCTAGAGGAAAAAAATAGCATTTTGTCGATCCACAAACAGGGTCGATAAACTAAAGTACCTGTCATGTACTGTTGGCGATGGGTGTGCGCCTCTTTCTATCCCCGGCAAAATGGTTGGCGTTATTCCTATGTTAGAAAAGTTGTTGTTTTTTTTCTTCTTTTTTTTTCTTTTGCAGAGACGGCGTTCATGTTGTCTCCATTTCATATTATGTTTCCAATCGAACCACAACCTGTGGTCTTGGATGAGGAACATTTTATAATTTTAAGAAATTTTATTTAAAATATAAGCTTCAGCGAGCAATGCTTCTGTTTTTTTTTTCTTTTTAGCACCTAATGAAGACTACTTTGTTGATTTAGTTACTTCTCTCTCTTCTCTATCTCTATCTCTCTCTTCTCTATCTCTATCTCTCTCACACCTCTGTCTCTCTATCTTTCTCTTGTTCTCGTGTCTTTGTGCCTAAGTCCATCTCCTGCTACTACTTGACAACCAGTTTTGATTTTTTTACGTCCCTCCGTGACATAACGGTTCGACAAAACGACCCAAATTGTTTGATTAAAGCCCTTCAAGGCGGTGCCCCAGTATGGTCGGAATCCAGTGACATAAACAAACAATAAAAGACGCGTGTGTATGTATTTGTGTTAGTGTGCATGTTTGCTTACAGAAGAAATTTTCATATAGTCACCGGAATTTAACGCGTGGTAGAGAAGTTTGTGACATTTATGTAATGCTCCTTTTCCCCTTGAGTTCAAATTACGCCTGAGATAACTTTACCCTTACCTACGAAACAGCCCCTGTTCAATGTAATTGTTCACAACTCAGCGTTATGTACTTGGCAAGAAATCTTTAAAACTAATTGTTTTATTCTTTTAATCTTTTACTTGCTACAGTCATTTGGTTGCGGTCATGCTGGGGCACCGCAGTGAAGGGATTTAATCAAACAAATCAACCGCAAGACTTATTTCTAAAAACCGAGTACTTATTCTGTTGGTCTATTTTGCCGAACCGGTTTGTTATGGGTACGTACACACACCAACATCGGCTGTCAAGCGTTGGTGAGGAGACGTACATAGACAGAAAGGCACACGCACACACACACGACTGGTTTCCATCAGTTTCTGGCTACCAGACCCACTCAGAAGGCTTTAGACGGCCGGAGGCTAAGGTGGAAGACGCTTGTGCAAGTTGCCACGCAGTGGGACTGAACCCGGAACCATGTGGTTGAGAAGCAAGCTTCTTAGCACACCACCACGCCTGGACCTATTGGTAGTAACGCTTCTTAAAGTCCTCTGCATTCCTATTATTAAATTTGTTATTAAATCAAATATTTACATATGAATAATCGTGTAAATGCTCTTGTTTAGATCAGACAAGCGATCTTTTGTATAATACAAAAGGATAAATACATTTTTACTGCAGATTTATATTTTGCTCTACAACAATGAATATGCACTTACTGTACACCTCACCCTCTGTATCTCTTTGCATTTATCTTCTCTTTCTCAGACTAAGTGCCTTAGTAGCTTACGTATGTGGGTATATATATATATATATATATATATATATATATATATAAATGTATATATATATATGTGGGTGCACATACAAAGCTGTTGGCCTTTCACACTAATTTTAAATGAGACAGACACATGTGTTACATTTCTCATATTTTCGACGCTAATCTGGGATTAACCCACAACGATATGTGCAAATAAGTGCAGTTGCTGTCTATGAGTGGATGTGTGTTAGCTCACAGCTTATCTTCAATATCCTTTCCCGTCATCTTCCAAGTTAGCGGGAAACAACGTCTTCGTCTGTAGAAATGAAAACCATCACTAAGGCTTTCCCATTATATATATGTTTGCGCGCGCGCGTATCTATCTATCTATCTATCTATCTATCTATCTATCTATCTATCTATCTTTATTTCTATGTATAGGTGCTTATACATGTGTGTATGCGTGTGTATACATATATATATATATATAGATAGATAGATAGATATACAATCACTTGAATATGACAAAGGTTATGCGATAAAAGGAGACAAGCAAAACACGTGACTGAAAGAGCGTAGAAAAGGCAAAAATTGTACAAGTGTACAATGACTCTACGTTAGTATATATATGATACCCAACCAAATAAAGGGTAAATAAATATATTTACTTGCCCTTATAACGTTGGGTATCAAATTAGTAAGGTTAAGTGCAAAGAATTGGCCTTTCAGTTTTTGGGGATCAATGGCCTTGTGTCTGAATCCGAAAGTAATATTTAAGAGCTATTTCACACACTGAAAGAGAATGGTAAACAAATGTTTGAGATTTCACCAGTTGTTGCTATGTTGTGGTTAAAATACTTCTCAAAGTCCGACTGTCTAGTCAACGGCGGAGGTTTTATGTGGCTGATTGATATGATGCAATCACCTATAAATTCTCCCTCAAGCAACTCTGTACTGTTTTTGAAAGAAGAAGGATATATTAAGGAACAGAGTCCTGAATCCATTTCTTGTCTCAGTCATTAAACTGCGGCCTTGCTTGAGCATCGCCTTGAAGAATTTTAGTCAAATGAATCGCTCCCAGTACATTTTGCAACCATGGTATTATTCTTTTGATGTCTTTTGCCAAAATGCTATGTTTCGAGGACATAAACACACCAACGTCGGGTGTCAAGCGGTGGTGGTGGGGGGGACATACAGAGAGACACACACACACACATACACATACGACGAGCTTTTTTCAGTTGCCGTCTAGCAAATGCCTTCACAATCATTTGGTCAGCCCGAGAACATAGAGGTCAATCGCCCAAGGTGCTACGTGGTTGGGAAGAAAGCTTCTTACCACGCAGCCACTCCTGCGCCTTTATATATATATAGAGAGAGATAATAATGTGTGTGTGTGTGTGTGTGTGTGTTTTGTTCGACAAAAAAAAATTCAAGTTGCTACCCCAGCATGGCCGCATACCAACGACTGAAGCAAGTAAAAGTATAAAACAAACAAAAAAAAAGATAAAGTTAGAAGATATGTGTTCTTTCGTTCTGTCTCCATTCAATTCTGCTCTCTCTCTCTCTCTCTCTCTCTCTCCCTCCCTCTCTCCCCTTCTCTCTGTATTTATGTGTGCGTGTGTGTAGATATGCGTGGACGTGTATTCTCGTCTTTCACCCGCTTTATCATTTTACTTAGTCCGTATCGGTCCACATGACATCCAGTCCGCTGCTGACCAAACAACGAATCTACTAACATCTTTTTAAGTTTCTTTATAATAAATCCCTACAAACATCTTCCGTCTCCCGCATCACCTTTCAATATAGAAGCCCTTCCCTATCCGCAACCTCCACCTCACCGCCACCATCAACTCTTCACCTCCCCACTCCAACGCCGACAACAGTCTCTTTCCTTGCACTTCAAAGTAGACACTCACCGTGTTCCTTATTTGTTTTATTCTTGAAGGTCCCTTAAGGCCACAGCCACCTATCCACCGCCAATCTCACCCCTTCCTGTTTTCCACCTTCCTCTTGCTCCCTACTTAGCTCAGTTTCTTGCGGTTCTGGCCCCCATAAAACAGACCCCACTCTGTCTGTCTGTCACCCCCTATCTCGCTCACTCTTTTCTCTGTTTGTGCTGCTCCCAGTTATGAAAACTCAAAACACCTTCACTCTATCTAGGGGTCCCTAGAGGGACAAACTTCACAGTGATCTGTTGATGGACATTCTCTAGTGATGGGGCAGGTTAACATACCAAACTGATATACGTATGTGAGTGTGTGTGTGTGTGTGTGTGTGTGTGTGTGTGTGGTGCGAGAAGAGGCGTATTTACGACGCCGATGTGTGTGTCTGTACGTTTTTGAACGTATAGGTATGCATGTACAATGTATTAAATTATACGTATCTTTTTTTTTTTTTTCCTTTTTGCTCTAGAGTGTGAAAGTTATGTTCGAAAGATGAATGTAGTATAAATAATAATAAAATGAGATACGGATTTTGTGGCTCTTCATGCGGTTAATATTTAAAATTTCGAGCACATCCTGGTCCATCAGTAAGCTAGTTTAGCGTTCCAGTTGAGCCAATCCAGTTTTATTTGCATTTTTTTCACAGCCGTGTCACGAAATCTGTGTGTAGATATATATGTGTAATGTTTTTTTTTTCTTCTTGTATCGATCACTGGGCTATGCGGTAGCACCACCAACAAGATCTTAGTCGACCCTTTTTTGTTTTTATAATATGGTTGGTAAATTATTTTATTTGTCTTTTTGTCGAACTGCTTGGTTATGGGCGAACTTCAAATAGATTTTATTGTAAACAAGAAACATATGTACTTTTCTACTCTAGGCAGAAGGCCCGAAATTTTGGAGGAGGGGGCCAGTCGATTACATCAACCCCAGTACACAACTGGTACTTAGTTTATCCACCCCGAAAGGATGAAAGGCAAAGTCGACCTCGGCGGAAGTTGAACTCAAAACGTAAAAGACAGACGAGATACCGCTATGCATTTCGCCCGGCGTGCTACCGTTTCTGCCAGTTCGCCGCCTTAAGAAAGCTTATATATAAAACCTTATGACTTACACTGTTATGGCGGACATACATACAAGTGTGGTTGACCGTATATCGGTACCCATAAAATTACACCGACTGTGACACACTAAAGTGTAAACATTTCCAATTTAATGAATCGTAATTTACTGCATTAAAGGCAATCAAACCACATTTAAGCGCTTCTATTTAGTATAATTTTAGTAAATTTTAGATTTGCATCTTTCATTCTCGGTATGGTCATTATGCTAATAATAAACTCCCACATTGGATCTATTTCACTTCTTTTTTCATCAGTCAGCTAGAGAACCATGTAACCAATTAACAAACAAGAACAGCTCTTATACTTACGGTGACAGTTTACTAGATTTTAAAGAGAAATAAACTTACGAGTAATTTACAATGTAATTTTTATTGTATTTCATGTTACATTCACTTTCATTCTCAGATCCAAACAACGCGTTAATCTTAAAAAGAAGGCGTGTATTTCTTACTGATTTTTATTTCTATATATTTTTTGTAGTTTCAATTGTTGTATTCTTTCTAGTATTGCCTATGTATTTCAAAATTTTAGACTTGTAAGGATGGTGTTCCTGCTGTGATTTTGCACAATTCTAAAACTTTATTTATAGAGTTCTTTAATAAAAACATTCTCATTCAGTTGTGTGTGTGTGTGTGTGTGTGCGCGTTTTCAGGCCTTTACGACACAGCTATTTTAACCTTTAACCTGAAGCTCTAACAGGTTGGAATACGAAAAACTAGCTTGATGATTTATATGGCCTATGTTATTGTGAGCTATCAATCAATATAAGAAATAAATACTTGTACATGTACATATAGATGTATAAACATACATACATACATATGAATGTGTGCGTGCGTGTAGGTGGGTGCGTGTAAATGTGTACGTGCGCACATTTTCACATGCACACTGAATCCTAAACATTTTTGACAACGTACAATTATTGAGAGAATGGAAGCAGAATAACAATAAATATTTAATTGCATTTCTTTATAAATTGACAGCATGAAAAAAAAGAAAACTTACTTAAGCCAATTAGTAATATCTTTTACTTAAACGCTTCATAAGGTTTCTGTTTCACTAGAGATTTATCTAAAGAGGACAAGACTCATAATTGTTTATTTGACCAGGTCAAGCAGATAACATTGTCACTTAAGACGTCTGTGGTCAGTTATAGTTTTCTTGTTTGTTTGTCTGTCTGTCTGTATATATGTATATATGTTCGAATATTTACATATGTACGCGCGCAGTTCTCGCCACTGCCATACATTGTATTGCTCATTACCTGCTTAAATACTCTACAAATATATGTGTGTATATTTTAATTGCTCTCTTCATTTCTCTCTTTACTAATATATATATGTATATATCATTCTATTGTTGTATTTCGGGAAGGTAATTTTTTTATTTGCGCCTAATAAAACACAGGCACTGTATATTTGTTCTTCACTCGTTTATTATTACAGTTCTTATTTTTTTGAATTTTAAGTCATGTCCATTGTCCAAAAATCTTTCGTCACACATCTGTGTCCTCTTCAGCGACTTTATTGTGAACTCTTCCGCGACCACTATTGTAACCTCATGTGTGACCTCTTGAGCGGCATAATACTAGTAGTAATGATGATGATGATAAAAACAGAAAAGCAATAAACGAGTGAAGAACAAATATATAGTTCATGCGTTTTATTAGGCTAAAAAATAAATAAATAAATGACCATTCCAGAATACAATATCTGTTTCAAAACCCGGTTTCACATCAGGAAACTTGCAACAAAAATTGATAAAAGTATATATAATTCATAACACATGTATGTATTTTTATAAATGAATGTACATAAACGATAAGTTCTCAAATGAACGTGAATAGTGTGATTGCATGTAATTGTGCATGTATGTGTGTGTGTGTATGTATGGTAAGAAGCTTGCTTCCCAACCACATGCTTCTGGGCTAAGTCCCACTGCATCCCACTGCATGGCACGTTGGGCTAGTGACTTCTACTATAGCCTCGGGGCGATCAAAGACTTGTGAGTGGATTCGATAGAGGGTGACTAAAAGAAGCCTGTTTTATTTCCCTATCTATCTATCTATCTATCTATCTATCTATCTATCTATCTATCTATCTATCTATCTACCTGTATGTATGTATGTATGTAGTTGTGAGCCAGTGTTTGTCTCGGCACCATCGCTTGACAACCGATGTTGGAATGTTTACTTCCCCGAACTTTGGCGGTTCGGCCAAAGAGACCGATAGAATAAGTATTAGGCTTACAAAGAATAAGTTGTGGGGTCGATTTAATCGACTAAAGGCGCGGTGCTCTAGCATGGCCGCAGCAAAATGACTGCAACAAGTCAAAAGAATGAAAAATAAGAACATATATATTCACGCATTCAGGCGCAGTTCCAAATTGAGTAATGTGCCAGAAATTGTAATAACGGCCAACGTTAGTTAAGTTCTAGGCTGCGTTGCTCAAGATAGAATTCAATGGTGTGTGCATATATGTGTGTGTGTGTGTGTGTATACATGTATGAGTTTGTATACATGCATTGTTAATAATACTATGTCATTTGCAGGCGGCTTGCGAAGGGAAACATATGGTTTTTTAATGTTTGTCACTCATGTCTATGACATATGCGTGTTTATATACATGCGTCACTTTTTTTTTGCTCACCCTCTCTAATTATGCATCTATGTTTTTTTCATATATATATATATATTCCAGTATGTGTGTGCTGATATTTATATATAATACACACACACACGGCATTAGTATATAATCTATATAAGTATGTATATATATATATATAAAGATTTATATATTTTAGCCTGTATTTGTGTATGTACACATATATGTTATATATATTATATATACACACGCACTCATAAATCTGTGAGTGTGTGTATGCACAATGCACACATATATGATTTATTTACGTATCTACACCTGTGTATCCAAAAAAGAGGCAAATAGAAATCATGTGTATATTCTTAATGTATTTTTAAGTGTGTATATATTTTTACTGAGTATATCATGTATGTGTAAGTTTTAGTGTGCCTGCGTGCGGGGTCTGAGTGTGTGTGCACGCGCTTGCGCGCGCGTCTGTGTATATTAGTTTTCAACTGTAGGTATATGTGTATATAAGTGTGTATATATGTTTTGTTTTTCAACTGCCATATTTTCCGATCTCGCTCTCAGATTTCATTTCTCGTAAATGGTTTTAGTTTTGGGATCTTTTTGTTGTTTCTTTCTTCTTTTCATCGTCAGTGAAGAATAGAAAAAGAAAATTGCAAAACAGAACTTATTGTTCTCTCATCCTTGATTCCATCAGGTTCATTCTATCATTTCTGTCACAGACTAAACTCCACTGTCCTTCTTTCTCTTCGTTTATCTATTTTTATTGTTATTCTTTCTGCTGTCGATGTTGTGGTTTCTACGTTATATTTCCACTCCACGTTTTTTGTTTAAATCTATACTTACAACTTTTCTTTTCCATTATGCTTCGTATTTGCTTTTTTCTTTAGTTTATATATATATATATATATATATATATATATATATATATATATATATATATATATATATATATATATATATTTATGTATGTAAGTATGGGTGTATGTATGTATAATTGCTTCAAAATCTTACAGAAGTGATAAAAAAAAAAGTAATGGTGGGTAAAGAAGTGGGTGCAGGATCAGCCAAAGTCTCCACCCAGAACTAATTGGTAGCGTTAGAATGATGCTAACCATATCGTCTGTTGATACTCAACTCAATTTTTATTCCTTACTTTTCATATTTACGTATAGATTTATATATTTATTTCTTCGGTATAATCTTAATGCTTCTTCAATTTTTTTTTCTATTTATTCAATTAACCGCAGTTTTGTATATTCGACTCATTCGATATTTGTTTCTCAAAGAGATAATCTAATAGTTTAATCTATGGTTCATTGCAGTTCCAATATGGTCCTGTCTTAGCAGTACAGCAATGGCTGCTGGTAGCATACTATACCATATACTTATATCTATTTTGTTCATTTACTCTGTCTCATTCAAACTCTCATACTACGATATATAAGTTTTTCAGATGACGATATGCCATCTCTCTCTCTTTCTCTCTCTCTCTCTCTCTCTCTCTCTTTCTCTCTCCCTATCTATCTATCTATCTATCTATCTATCTATCTATCTATCTATCTATCTATCTATCCATTTATCTATCAGATTGCATGCCTACTTGACTGTCTATCTATTTATCAATCTATCATCTGTGTAACTATCTATTTATTTATCTATCTATCTGTCCATCTGTTTGTCTGTCTGTCTGTCTGTCTGCCTCTATGTCTGTTTGTCTGTCTATCTATCTATCTATCTATCTATCTATCTATCTATCTATCTATCTATCTATCTATCTATCTACCTGTCCCATCTTCGTTGAGCCCTGTGTGGCTAATAAAAGAAATGTATTTGTTTACCTGTATCTTTGTCTTGCTATCTATCTATGCATTTTGGTATCGTCCCAAATTATCATATTTCTTTTATTATATTCTCTTTTATTCACGTCTGAAACATAATCAACCAGTAAGCTTTTTTAAGACGTGACACCTCGTTCTGTGGTCCAGAACGTTACTGTACTTATTAGTTTGTAAAAAATCCCCCAATCCAGTGAAACTGGCCATCGAGCCACCCATCATTCTACACAGAAAAATATGTCATTGTGTCTTACACAAACAAATTACTATTGTTGCATGTACATATTAAGTGACAAAAATGTTCTGCATTTAGCTTGCACCTGTGTATTTTTGAGAGAGTGTGATTGTCTTGTGTAAATGCTTTATATATGCCATCTTTTGTTTTAGATTCCTTTTGTTTCGATTGTCGTATACTTGTCCCCATGTATAACTCTTTATGCTTAGATATGATTGTATGTGTGTGTACAAATATGTGTGTGTATATATGTATGTTTGTGTGAATGTGTATGAATGTATATACACACACATGTATGTATTTATGATTTTGCTTTGGTAACAAGACCTCACTCGCTGACAGAAAGTGAGGGAAAACAGAGAAAGGGAGAGTCTAAGCTTGAAGAAAAGGGGACAGATCATTAAAAATATCAAATGGGCCTTCGGGATAGGGAGCATTCTTTGTTTTCTGAAAGTTACTTTTATTTGTGTCCTTTTGTTTAGTATTGCTTTTTTTATATATATTTGCCGCCATGTTGTTTTATTCTTTGTCGTTTATTTCTATTTTTCCAGATTCCTACCACCCTCTTTTTGTTTTTGTTCTTTAATTTCTTGGGTCTCACTCCCTCCCCCCTCTCTCTCAATGAGCAGTAACAAAAATATAAAGCATGAAACAATTGTCCTTTTTCTTTTTCTTTTTGCTCCTTCTTTTTCTCTCTCCCTTACCAACTCCAAACTTAATATTTTTTCATTTGATATTTCGCACAAATTGCCACTGATATTCATTCCGGTATTTCACTTCAATTTAGCTTTTGTGCCTTCAAGTTACGTTTCTGCTGTTTATTGTAACATAAGACCTTTTCTTCCATTTTTATTTTCATTTTATTTTCTCATATTCGCTGTTGTTTATTTATTTCTAATTTTTCTTTATTCTTTCTTTTGATTTTTCATTCGCTTGTTTTTAAATTTATATTGTTTATTATTTCATTTACTTATTTTTTTTTTCTTAGGGCTTCAACGTTACGTGTTATGCTCATAGTTCCCATCCTATTTTCCCATGTTAGATACAAGATATAGTGGGATATCGTTTGTAAATTCAGGATATTTGTATATGAATTGTTGTAAGAAATGACTCGACAGCTGGATAAAAGAAAGATATTTATATTTTGCGAACTAGGGTTGGGGGCAAATGAACTCTGCAGTAAAGGAGAGGTACCCTATTTTCTGAATTTTCAGCTACATTATCTTGCCTAGGGTATACAAAATGGATTTCGTCAAACATTTCAACTGATGATTTTTGCATGCATGACTGATCACTATCTTAAATACCTTACGGGCGTTGTTTAAACTTTTGGCAAATGAGAACTGTTTTAATAATCATCATTATCGCCATTATTATTATTATTATTATTATTATTATTATTATTATTATTATTATCATTATCATTATTAATATCACCATCATCATAATTATCATTGTCAATCAACATCGTCGTCGTTGTTATGAATACAAAGCTCATTATTATTATTATTATTATTACAATCTGTTTCACCATCATCATCCTCGTCAATACCATCTTTATCAATAATTTTTCGTTTTCGTTGTCGTCATTAAGACGAATTGTTAGAACCGGTGTTCGAACGTCAACAGTGTAAACTTACTTTACGATATTCAGTTACCTGTCTGCCTCCAACCCCTAGAAATCCCATGAGAATCTACTTCATCTTTAAATTATTCCAAATGGCTTTAAAATATGTACCTATGCATCTTCTGTCCGTTCCCGAAAACACACAGTGCTACCACCACCCTCTAGTATTTTTGAAGATTTTACTTACTATTTTCATATGCTTTCTTTTGGTCAAACTTTGTGGGGCAATATAAGTATGATCCCACGCTACAGTATGAACTAAGGCAAAACACACGCAGTAATAGCTTGTGAATAGGAGCCAAGTGACACACTACGAATTGTAGTATGAATAGTAGGTCTCTCTCTCTCTCCCTCTCTTTATATATTTATATATATATATATTATATATATGTGTGTATATATGTATATGTGTATATATGTATATGTGTATATATATATATGTTTATGGGTATATGTATATGTGTATATATATATGTATATGTATATATATGTATATATATATATATATATGTATATGTGTATATATATGTATATGTTTATATATATATGTATATGTGTATATGTATATGTATATGTGTATATGTATATGTATATGTGTATATATATATATGTATATGTGTGTGTATATATATACGTATGTATATGTATATATATATATATGTATATATATATATGTGTATATATATGTATATATATATATATATATATATATATATATATATATATATATATATATATATATATATATATATATATTGTTCGGTAGGATATGAAGTAGCCAGATGTGTGCAAATGCCATGCTACTTCGATTTCAGCAGGGAGTATTAATCAAGGAATCGTTTAGTGTTCTGAAGCATTTAATTATTATTGATATACGTAACTAAATTGAAAAAGAAAAAAAGAAAGAATGAAAAGAAACTACTTTCTCCTATAAACAACTAAGACAGTATGGGAAGTCGTTAAAACTGCAATGCTGTACTAAAATACAGTGGAAAACAAAAGCGGTTTAGCTACAGCTATAAATAGCAACAAGTTACGCGTACTGATAAATATAGTGGTATATCAGGAAATCAGACAAGAACAGTCATTTACGATGGAGCTATATGAATGCCATAATAAAACATGCCAAGCAAAAAACAACAAATGGACCTTAGCTGCAAATAATTTTACACGTAACAAATGATACCAGTTGAACATAAGCAGGAAATCAAAGGAGTAGTCAGCCATTTGTAGCACAAATATCATACCGATTTACGAACGTGAACGAAGTCAGTTTAGCATTGGAACAATCTACCGCCGTAATAATAATTATAATAATAATAATAATAATAATAGTAATCCTTTTTACTATGGGCACAAGACTTCAAATCACTAAACGAACCTCTGGGATACGGGTTTCATTGCCGACAATTCGAAAATGTAACGAGCTGTACAGGATTTCATTTGATCAGTTGTAGTCAAAGACACGTGTATAAGTATACAGACATAAAAAGGATATTCTACGAGGAAAACTTCATGGCCATTGGTATAAATTTCAACAATAAAAACTAAGGAATGAATTCACTAAATTATTACTGAAAAGAAATATTTGATTTATTAAAAACCATTTATGTCTTGTTTCAAAAATCAAGTTACAAGGGTCAAGCATAATAGTAAGCACTCGTATATATATGTGTCTATGTATAATGCATGTATATGTGTGTATGTATGCATATTATTCATCAAT
>NC_142933.1:30612066-30619566 GCF_046866305.1 Octopus bimaculoides
ATGCATACATGCATGCATGCATACATACATACATACGTATACGCACTCATAGATGTAAACGCGCAGACACTGTTTTTGCATGAGAATGTGCAATGTTAATGGCGTCGGTGGTGGTTAATGTGACGTCAGAAGTGGTGTTAATATAAGTTTCCGGCCTTGTGCCTATCTTTAATAATCGCTGCCATATTATAATGTAGGTGATGGCGTTGACATTGATGATACGCGTCTCCTTCTTAATGACTTTTATTTATTTATTTATTTTTTATGGTGCTGATAGTGCTCAAAATAATCACACGGAAATCATGTTAGCGCTGTTGTTATTATTCTGGTTATTGTTTATTATTTCTTCTTTGTTTGATTTATTATTATCATTATTACTATCATAGTTGTTGTTGTTGTTATTATTATTATTATTATTTTATTATTGCGACGTTTCAACTCTGTGGTGCGGTGTCGATGTTGATAAGTGTTGGTTTTGCTTTTATTGATAATTTCTCATAAATTGTTATATCTTTTTTTTTATTTAATTTTTTTTTTATTAAAAAAACAAACTTTATTTATTATTTAAGCATTTTTAAATGCTTTTTTTATAATAAAAGAAAACAAAAACAAAATTTCGCTATATTGTACTAGTAATATATTTGGTGATAGATAACCTCATTTCTCATCAACAATCTTGGAACAAAAATCATTGTTACCATGACTACTAGCACCACCCTCTCTACTGCCACCCACGTTGCTGCTGTCATCCTCCTTCTCGTCCTCGTCCTCCACCTTCTCCTACTCATCCTTATCCTCATCCTTCTCGTCGTTGTCATCATCATCTTCATCATCTCCAATTACAAAAGTACAAGATACATGTGATGCTTGCATCATATTCGATTTATTTAATATTACTTTTTATCTAACTCTTTTCCAGACAGATGCACTTCATCCAGAAGTACTGGAGAGTCACCAATAACTATCACTTTCATCCCAGGTACTCCTACCCTGGCTATGTTCTGACCATCACCATGACAACACATTTTCACACCTTGAGTGTTGATCCGGGTATCATAATTTTACTCCTGACAGTCAACTCCAATGGACCCCAGAAATCTACACCAATGCATGATGTTGCTCTCTGTTTTTTAAGGCGACACAGGTCTGGTCTACGCAAGACTACACCATAATATTTGTGGGTTTCTGTTTTTTTTTTGGTATTCTACATATCTCACGTTTTGGTTCGGTTTAGTATGTCTTTCATATAAATATATTTAATTTTAGAATTAAGATTATTATTTCGCGACTAATTTAAGAATAACAACAGAGACTTTACTTATATTGTGATTCAATGCTCAGAGTAAAGTCTCATATGTAAAATTTTATTTGACTGGGAAAAGGTTTCGCCTTTTGATTCATTCCACCACACTGTTGAATGAACCTATGAGCGAAACTTGAAGTCCAAGTCAAATCGATTAAACCCATATATATGACTGTATGTGTTTCCTCGATACAATCGTATATATGTGAGTATATGCTTTTTATTATTATTCTTTGAATGAAGGTACGGAGCAGGAAGACTCGTTAGTACACCGGGCAAAGCACTTAGCGGCATTTCTTCTGACTTTCCGTTCTGAGTTCAAATTTCACCGAGATTGACTTTGCCTCTCATTCTTTTGAAGGCGATGAAATAATTACCGCTCAATTCCTGGGGTCGATGTAATTAATAAATCCCCTTCTCTAAGATTTAAAGCCTTGTACTTATTTCAGAAAGGGAAGTCACTTTACAAAAAGCAAAACTTCATTGGGGATTTTCCTGACGGTAAAATATAGTTTCACATCATGAATTTCAGTAAATTTATGCATATTTATGATTTCCAATAAGTGAATAAGTAAATGTAGAGACTATAACACATTTGATCTATGTTTTGGTTTGAATATGTCACCAGTATCATTCAACTTGTTTGATAATATTCCTGTTATTTTTTGTGTTTCTGTTTTCATTGTCGCACTTACACTTCGAAAAACCAGATTCAATGAACCTAAGTCTTTCTAACTCCTGCTGGATGAAATTCCATAGAGTTGGCCTGGTACATATGACCGTATAATCGCAACTGAGTACAGTATAATGTAAATAATCTGAGTATAGCAGAAACTGCATTTAATGTTTAGCCGAGAAAAGAACCATATTAATAATCTTTCGGTACAGCCCCCTCAAGAATATCACCAGTTTTATACCTTCGGTCTTTTCACCACCATATCCTGAGAACCCACCAAAGAGATAAACAAAAACACACACAAACGTACACACAGACACATATGTGCCTTAACATGGTCCTTGGCGTTTGGGCACCTGCTCATGCACCTGGCTACCCAAAGCCCTACGCATAATAATACCCCTAAATACATTCCAAACCTAGACGAGCACCCCCCCCCCCTCTCACACACGCACACACACACACACATAGACATAATCTCAGAAAACGTCAGAGGGACTTTTGGGGGTCAAAGCACACAACACTTGATATAGCCCTTATTCAGTTTGTCATCTGTTTTCACAGCAGACACAAACCGGATGTAGTTTTTCACCTCTAATAACATAGAGCAATCGCTATATTCTTCTCCTTACCTGCCTGCTCTGACGGCACGCGGTATTACGTAACTGTGCTTCTACTTAATATAAGGTGCGAAACTGATTAGTGAGATTGGCCTCGATGAATATATAATACTATACACTTTGATTGTATATGAAAGTAGATAGATTACATTCGTTTCCTCCGAAAGAAGGTATTGTTCAGATGAGCGATGTGCAGACTGCGTGGATCTATAAGCGAAAGCTCCAATACCTTTTATTTCGAAATATATTTAGTTTATCAAGATTGATTCACAATGATTGTTATCTCCACTAATTTATTACAACGCATTTCGCTGCTTTTCTCCTCTACCTACATTTTTATATTACATCGCAATTATTTCTGTTCGTCATAGATATGTTATTGTAACAGCTGTTGTTATAAATATTGATCATGTTTGATAGACATAGGTAAGAACTAGACTAAGGTTCTTTAACTTTGTTTTCCACGATGTGGAGATCATCCTGCTAGTTTTGAATTGACTTTCATTGGCGAATTACTTCGTGGCGAGTGATATTTGCAGAAATTAACCCCATACCAATGAGAAAATATCAATAATTACATTCCTGCCAGGAAACTTGCAATGAAGATCAATTATATATCCTGCCCCAGATTAAATGTTTTTCGGATTTACTTACGATGTATAGTCAGTATATTCAATTTTAATCTTCCTAAACACTAGGTAGATTCTGTACTTCAAAACACGCACATGCGCGCGCGCACACACATCGCACACACGTATATATACATAGATACATACATACATACCTACATGCACACACACTTACACACATTCACACATATATGCATACATATGTGTATATATGTGTGTATATATGTATATATATATATGTGTGTGTGTGTGTGTGTGTGTGTGTGTGTGTGTGTGTGTATCTTTTTAATCTTTTTTCTTTTTACTTATTTCTCTCATTTGACTGCGGCCATGCTAGGGTACCACCTTGAAGGGTTTTAGTCGAAGGAAGAGACCCCAGGGCATTTTTTAAGGCCTAGTACTTATTCCATCGGTAACTTTTGCCGATTGACTATGTTACGGGGACGTAAGCACACGAACAGCGGTTGTCAAGTGGTGGTGACGGACAAACAAATACACGAAGACATACACACATAGGCACACACACACACACACACATGATGAGCTTCTTTCAGTTTACATCTACCCAATCCATTCACAAGGCTTTGGGCGGCCTGAGGCCATAGTAGATGATACTTGCTCAATATATATATTTATGTGTGCGTGTCTGTGTGTATGATTGTCTCCCCACCATCGCTTCACAACCAATGCTGGTATGATTACGTCCTCGTATCTAGCGGTTCGACATGAAAACCGATAGAATAAGTAGTAAACTTACAAAGAACAAGTCCTGAGGTCGATTTCTTCCACTAAAAAAAGCTCTTTAAGGCAGTGCTCCAGTATGGCCGCAATCAAATGACTGTGACACGTCAAAGAAGAATAAAGAATACACACAAACTATGATGAAAAAAGGAGCTCAGCCAACATATTTCCATGAGCCGCATATTAAGGGTCAAAGAGCTGCATGTGTCTCGCGAGCCGCAGTTTGGCCACTCCTGGCTTATAATGTATCAGGTAAAATTACCCCTTAGACGGGGAAGAAATTAGGTGAATACGCTTGGAAAATTGAGCCCATTGTTCACCTTAGACAGGACAGCTGTCATAAAACACCAAGGGAACCTGTCAAGTTTCAGAATTCCAAATAAGAAGCTTATAAGCAGACTAAACCAGTGATCCAATATGAATCATCTTGTAGCAGGTCTTACATATTTGAAAATGCTACGTTATATACTACGTATCCTGGATATAATGTACAGTCACTTGACTGCTGAAGATTCTTTGAAGAATGACTTCAACATCGAATCTAGAGATATAAGCAATTCATCACTTCTTCTATCACTTCTTCAAAGAACGGTTCTCCTCAGGAATAGCGGCATATTATCTACACCAAGGCTAATCCAACCCACGCGTCTGCATTTTTCTTGCCACTTTTATAGTTTTCCGCCTATCAGAAAGATAAAATACAAGGGCACTCAAATACATATTCAGACGCATATACGCACAGAAACACACACAGACGCAAATGCACACATACATACAAACACACACTCCCAAAGACAGTCACACACACGTGCAAATACACAGACACACAGACATGCATACACACACACACACACACACACGTTTTTTTTAAAAATCTTACTACCTAGAGAAAGTTAACTCATATTCATAACTGAAATCTAGCTAATGGCGACTGACCTCTACGTAGGCAAAAATTGACCTATCTATTTTCGCCGACTCCTTCACATCTCGGGATACCTAGCTTTTGACAAGTATGCAGGCTTCTACAGATAGTTTATACACACCTATATATATACATATATATATATATATATATATATATATATATATATATATATATATATATATATATATATATATATATATATATATATATATATATATATATATATATATATATTACTGTGAATGTATACATATACCTAGATGTATACATACATATATACATGCATATATGCATATAAACATTTGATGGTGTTTAAGTGTTTACAGGTGTACATCTGACATTTACACATCTATTGCACGTATATATACATGCTAAATTTATGCATATCGAATTTCCCTCAGGAGAACTGCTTAGTGTGGATGTCTATGTAGATATATAAAACATACATATCATCATACATACACATTTATATATACACAAACACACTCGCATACACATACACATACTCGCAGACACACACTCACAGATACACACACACACACACACACACACACACACACACATTAAGACGGTATGATTTATGTTAGATTGTTAGGGATGGTGGTACGTTTCAATAGCTGTGTTTATTGATAGAAAGTTCAGGAATTTTATATAAAAGGCGAGACAGAAATAGACGACCGGCCGTGTGAGTTGTTCCTGCGAGGAAAATTGGGATCTAAGAATATAAATGCACCTATATTTAATTTTCATATATAAATGTCAATTTAATAGGTAGGCATTGTGAAACTAATAGATATACGTATACACAGTAACACAAGGTCATATATATTACTTGCGTCGTTATGTGGCTGATTGCTTGTGCATGCATACACACACACACACACACACATACACACACAGATTATATATAAGTATATATGTGTATATATATGTGTGTGTGTATGTGCATGTATTTCTGTGTGAATGTGTTTATATGTATCTTTTATCTTTTTGTCTTCTAATTGTTGAAGTCATTAGACTGCGACCATGCTGCAGCACCGTCTCAAAGAAGTTTTAGTCGATTAAATCGACCTCATTACGTTTTTGTTTTTTAAACATGGTATTTATTCTTTCGGTTTATATATATGTATATATATATATAAATTTAGTAAATGGAGTAAAACGCATATGTTAACTGAATACTATGATTCGAAGATTACAAATTATTTCCATAGGAATAGGTGATGTTGATAAGAATGTAATCTTCTCTTCATGTCTTACGTTTAAGCTGGTTCCCATGCATTTCCCTGAAGAGAAGACTATATTCGTCTCAACATCACCTATTCCTATGGAAAGTATTATTTGTAATCTTCGAAACATATGTTGGAAATAAAAGTATTTAGTTAATATGTGCGTTTTACTCCATTTACTAAATATATATATACTCAAGTACCCAAAATACTTGTAACTCCTGTTTATGAGGTAGAAACCTCATAAACAGGAGTTACACCACAGTCATTTTGTGATCTTTGCTATCCTGGTATCTATTAAACAATTTATTTTGTCCGAGTTAATTATTAACTAGGAGAAAATAAATACATATGATAATATATATATATATATATATATATATATATATATATATATATATATATATATTATTTCTTTTGCCGAACTGCTAACTTACGGGGTTTAAACACATCAATACCGGTTGTCAGGCAGCCGCAGGAGCAAACACAGACGCAAAAACATGCACACACGTCCACACACGTGTGTTCGTATGTATATATATATATATATATGTGAGGAGTAGATGAACAGCTGACAGTTGATGACGGGTCGTTCTTCATGTTACTTGTCCTGCTTTCCATTTGTTTCTCTCGTTGTTTATTATTTAAGTCTTCTGTTTTCGTATTTCATGTTGCTTACGAGTTGTGATGTCCTGTACCCATATATACATATATATATATATATATATATATATATATATATATATATATATATATATATATATATATATATATATATGGGAGATTATACAAAAAATAACAACAGACGAGGACAGGTGGTGTAAATAACAAAAGTATATATTAGTATGACGCTCGGGAATACGGAAAGTCTTTGACGTTTCGAGCTACGCTCTTCAACAGAAAGAATACGGAGACAAGGAGAAAAACACGCTCTGTTAGCTTAAAGTTAACCCCATATATATATATATATATATATATATATATATATATATATCTGTGTGTGTGTGTGTGTGTGTGTGTGTGTGTGTGTGCGCGTGTGTATGTGTGTACATATACATATATATGCATATATATAATTTATATAATATATATATATATATATATATATATATATATATATATATATATATATATATATATATACGATGCGCTTCTTTGAATTTCCGTCTACCAAATCCCACAATGCTTTTCATTGGTCCGAGGTTATAGTGGAAGACACTTGCCTAAGGTTCCACACAGTAAGGACGCACCTGGAGCCATGTTTTGCGAAGCGGACACATAGTTAAAGACGCTCTGTTAGCTTAAAGTTAACCCCATGTTCAAAAGCATTCCACCCATGACCATCCATCTATTTCAAGAATTATCTCTTCGATTTAA
>NC_142933.1:30622066-30639566 GCF_046866305.1 Octopus bimaculoides
ACACATAAACACACACGTGTGTGTGTGTGTCTGCGTATTGTCAGCTTGCCTCTTGATGACGGTTGCTAGAAACCCTGCAGGACTAAAAAAAAAAAGACCTGTTAAAAGGATGGATGAACCTATTGTAGGTTCAAAAACTATCAAGTAAGAGCACAAACCCTCGGAAATTACTTGTTGGAGCCCTACGTACTGGAAGACCACTGGGAGTTAGGCACTGACGTGAAATTGTTGACTACCTGGTCTTTTAAGTCGCCATGACTTGTTGGACTCAAGCTCGAATACATCTTATAGGTTACATCATAAAGACACGTAATTTCAGTGACATTAGCACTATTCTCACTGAAGCAGAAGAATATATTAAATCGTATCAGTAGTCATTTTTTTTTAGCAAGGTCTCTGGATCAACCAATTGAATGGAAGTGTAAACTATAGAAGCTACAATTTCGTTGATAGACTGACTTTCAGTAATAGAAATCAATAAACTTAAGCATTAACAGTCATTTTAGGAGCATCACTAACAACATGGTACAGACACCATAGAATAAAACACTGAGCCGTAGATGCCATGTTTGAAATGATCTAAAAAAATATAAATAAAGCTATAAATTTAATGCTATAAACATAGATGAAATATTATGTGCTAGTGAGACTTCTCTTTTTTCTTTGAGCGATGTGAGAACAAAAGGAAACAACTTTTAAATATTTGTTCTTGTGTCAGTAATAAAAATTCATTCAGTTACAAAATATGAATATTTTGTAAATTTAAATACAACTTGGGGTGGAAAATGCAATTTATGCCATAAAATGACAGTTCAAGGAACTATTAGACACTGATTTTAATGGCCGAAGAACGAGCATTTACGAATGCGTTACTGACTTGCGAAAATATAACATGCCATAGAGGTCTCTTGTCCTCAAGAAAGCATTAGATAGTGTCGGGAAGATGAACCTCTAAACTAAGCCAGATGTATACGGCCTTCATCCAACTCTCATATCTGAGAATACAACATCACAGGTCCTACACTGATGGGTTCCTTTGCAAGCCGTTCACTATGAACGCTGTTGCAACATAAGCTTCATTCATATTCTTTTCCCTCTTTCTTCATCCGTGTCATGTCACATTTAATAGACCCGTTGCTATGCACAAGGAACTACACTTGCAAACCAGACACCTCATGTAAAGCCTGTACAACATCCATAAGCAGAAATACCGAAAAATTTCAAAGTTAAGTTAGGACAATTTAATTTCTTTTAATAGCCCCAACGTTCTATCACTGTTCAGGCCTAGGAAACAACCTCATATCACAGCCTCAGCCTTGTACAATATAAACCCAACACATTCAAAATCGCAGTAATTTCTAGATCACAGAAATCGTTGATATTATTTTCTATTCTAGGCATGGTTCCGAGTTCAGTCCCACTGCGTGGCACCTTGGGCAAGTGTCTTCTACTATAGCCTCGGGCCGACCAAAGCCTTGTGAGGGGATTTAGTAGACGGAAACTGAAAGAAGGCCGTCGTAAATATGTATATATATATATATATATATATATATATATATATATATATATATATATATATATATATATATATATATATATATGTATATGTAAGTGTGTATTTATGTTTGTGCGTCTGTGTTTGTCCCCCTAACATCGCTTGAGAACGGATGCTGGTGTGTTTACGTCCCCGTAACCTAGAGGTTCGGTAAAAGAGACCGATAGAATAAGTACTTGGCTTACAAAGAATAAGTCCTTGGGTCGATTTGCTCGACTAAAGGCGGTGCTCCAGTATGGCCATAGTCAAGTGACTGAAACAAGTAAAAGAGTAAAGTGCATATAGATATATATGGTGGGTGGTTTATGAAGTGTTTGTAAATACGCCTACCATTCTAATTAATATATTCATTATATATCTTACGAGTGCAGTTAGATATACGACGACTGTGTTATGTGTTCGAGCTCCGACTTCAGATATTAGATTTCTGTAACCGAATGAGCCAATATGGTTAGACACCAAAATGCACTTCAAAAATCCAACACTGAGTTTCAAATAACTGGTATAGTGAAACGTACATAGGAACAAATTTTTTATACTTGTGTTCATGATAATTTTCCACTATATTTATCATATACATGTATATATAATGCATTTTTGTAAGCATACATATATCTATATGCAAATGAGCATGTATATATGTGCATGTGTATTGTGTATGGCTGCGTGTGTGTGTGTGTGTGTGTGTGTTTGGGTGGGTGTGTGTGTGTGTGTGTGTGTGTGTGTGTGTGTGTGTGTGTGTGTGTGTGTGTGTATCTGCTCGTTTATTCATATATTTGGGTATTTACATTATTACCTATTTCCTTAGCGGACAGTGTATACATAGATTTGATTTTTATTGGGAGTGAAAGTCTTCCATATAATATATGTCATTCATATATGTGTCTGTATGTGCCGGGATCTGTGTATGCACGTATAAGTATATGTATTTCTGTGTGTGAATATTGGCTTCTGTGTCCGTGAGTGCGCTAAATTTGTGTGGGTGTATGAATAAAAATATGTTTAACAAGGGACCCCAGGCATGTAGCATAAACAAACAAATATCGAATAAACATGAAATAAGTATCAAATTGCATGATTATCTGAAATACCTCACATTTCATTAACACTGATATAGTCTGCAAGAAAACCGAGTATGACATATGTTAGTTAAATTGTGAGCTTTCTATTTAAAACACACACATACAAATTCGAACTCTTGTACACCAAAGAAAAGTTGTTTTGTTCTTTGTTATGTCTTTGGAATCTGTCCTGAACATGTTATGATATATATTCTGTCATGTGAACAGGATAAAGTATTTCGTTCTTCGAATTTGTAACAAGAGAGGATTTTTTTTAGCTTAGTCTTAATGTAATCTTCTACTTCTGAAAATATTAAGTCTGTGATTCTTAGCGGGGAACTGAGCGTCTCCTCGTTCCATATTCATAGCTAAAATAGGGGATAAATGAGAATCAAGACCTTGTATTAGGGACAGGGCATAATGCGATCTACAAGAAAAGTTTCTACCCCAGGAATGTGAAACACTTTCTGCTTTTCAGACTGGACTGAAAAATAAACTAGATATCGCGGGCCAAATAGGAACAATTGTCTTTCAAAAACCTCATCGTGATATAGGCCAAAGTCAATAAATAAAGAGATCAATGCATATTATAAGATCTTTATTAAACCTAAATACTTCAGGTTTTGCTTCTTGGACTGCGGCCATGATGACGGACCGTTTTGAAGGGTTTAGGGGAATAAATCAACCTCAGGACTTATATATTTTTAAGTTAGGTACTCATTTTATTGGTCACGTTTTAAGAAGATACATATGCAAACACATACACACGCACACATACACACACATATACACACGCACACAAACAGACACACATTCGCACATTCATATATACCCATATGGATGGTCTAAAGACTCTTTCCTTCCGTATGTCTGACATCCCTTTTGTAAGTGGTTATTCCATCTGTTAGAAATGGATAGAGAGCGTAGACTAAATTCTATAACATTGACTTGGTCACATATTGCTCAAGAGAAAGCTAAACTGTAATGACTGAAATGTCTTGGATCAGTGAGGCATTGTCAGTGATGAAATGGAGGAGAAAGCAACAACAACAACAACAACAACAACAACAACACCGCCACCGCTACCACCACCACCAACAACAAAAAAATAACTATCAGAGATTAACACTTGAGATAAGTTAAATCTCTTTTTACGTGACCGCGCGACTTTTGAATATGTAACATTTGATGGCTTGATATTCACAAATATAAAGGTGGCGAACTGGCAGAATCTTTAGAAGCCACTGAACAAAATACTTAGAGGCGTTTCGTCCGTCTGCACATTCTGAGTTCAAATTCTCCCGAAGTCGACTTTGTATTTCATCCTTTCGGAATCGATAACATAGGTACTAATTCTGCACTGGGGGTCAATGCAACCGACGAGCCCACCACGAAATTCCTGGCCTTGTTCCAAAATCTGAAACCATTATCATTATTAGTATTATTATTATTAATGAGTGAGGGAGCAGTGCGTGCAATCAAAGTGACACTGGGGTAAAATATAAGAAGCCCAGTATATCCATCATGACTACAAGCCTGATAAGGGTACACCAGGCACAGCCATATGTGCGCGACATGTTGTTTTCGTATCAAGATAAACAACGCATGACGTTACAGGTGCTGGCCTAGTCAGCACATCCCGCTCAAATGGTCCGTGAATAAGGGTTGTTTAAGGATGTGAATTATACAAACACCAAAAATTCCCCTCAGCACATGGCTATGATGTTCCCCCACTACTTCTGCTTGTGATCAGAGATGCACATGTCGTCAGCCACCAAAGGACATGCTCAACTGGTTAAGGTCAAACAACTGACAAGCAAATCTGTGGTATTAAGCAGAATATTTGCTGTAGCCCATCTTTTATACCAAGACAAAACAATGTACATGATAACACTTCCAATCAATTAAGATCAGAAACCATGAGAGCCACTGCCTGGTACTGCATTCGGGCATTTATTATTATTATTATTATTATTATTGTTCAGTAGTTTTATTTTTATAACGTGCTTTCACTTCACTACCGAGCGCAGCTCTGTGCGCCTTGGGTATGTGCTGTGGTTTGCTGTGGTGCTCTTATGTTTACTGTATTGAAAGTGTTTTGCGTAGAATGTGTGCAGTACCCAGTAGTGCAATTTTCTGTATGTTATATATATTTGTAAGTCCTGGTGTCTTTGTTATGTATTTGTCTGAATATTTTTTTATTATACCTAAGGCACCTACTATGATAGGAATTGTTTCTGTTTTTAGATTCCACATTCGAGTTATCTCTATTTCCAGGTCTTTGTATTTTGAAAGTTTTTCCATTTCTTTTCGAGAAACGTTGTCATCTGCTGGTATTGATACATCAATTAGAAAGCATTTTTTTTCTTCATGATCTTTGATAACTATATCTGGTCTATTTTCCTTAATTTCTCTATCTGTGTGTATTGGCATATCCCAGAGTATGGTTGCTTTCTCGTTTTCTGTGACCTTTTCTGGCGTGTGTTTATACCATCTTTTTTCTGTTGTTATTCCATAGTGTTGGCATAGCTTCCAGTGTATATAGGTCCCAGCTCTGTCGTGTCTGTGAATATATTCCTTCTTAGCCAGGACTGGGCAGCCAGAGATAATATGATTTATTTGATTTATTGTTTCTTGTCCATCTCCACATATTCTACAGTTACTTGTTATATTTCTTTTCATTATGTGTTTTTGGTAATTTCTGGTGGGGAGGCTCTGGTCTTGTGCAGCAATTAAAAATCCTTCAGTCTCTGCTTTGAGTCCTGAGCTTCTCAGCCATTGCTGGGATTTTTCTCTGTCTATTTCTTTCTCTGTCATTCTATCAACGTATGGACGCTGATTACTCACGTTCATAGTCTACGTTTGGTTTCTGAAATTTTGAATTTTCAATCACCTTTTGGTTTGAACTTGAGAAAGACAGACGTTCTGTCGAAATGTTGTTCAAAAAATAAAACATCTAAAATCGCGCTCTTCGTTTTGACTATTATTATTATTGCTATTATTATCATAAAAGACTGTTAGCTTTGTGCCAAAATTCGAAACCAATATTCAGAACTATGGCTACGAATAGCAAGAGAAGAAGAGATAGAGAGATTAATTGACTGTTTTTGTTGCCAATATATCGTACTCAAAGCACAGCCATCTTTACAGAAACATTATATTTCTCCACTCCAACCTAATTCCATATATCGAAACGATGATTTAATTATACATCTTTTGACATGCAAATTTGTAGAGAAGAATCAATTTTTAATTAGTATTACTTCAGGAAATCACTAATCCCAACTGTAATCGATACGCCCATACTTTCTGTGCAGCAAGACGAAGAAAAAGCAAAAAAGAACGTTAAGAAAGCGGTGGTGATAACGCCAGGTTCTCACCACCATCCAGTTGATTGTTTTGTATGTTCTTTGATCAGTCATTTAAACTCACAGACACCCCCATACACAGACACATACACGTACCCACCCCAACAGATATATATATATATATATATATATATATATATATATATATATATATACATCACGAACAATGATTTTACCTGTGTGAAGAATGGTAATTTATGTAGAGAAAGCTATAATTTGGAAGAAATATAAGTTTTCTTCAAAATACATAAGTTCATTTGTATGCAACAATGTTTCCTTCTTGCGTGTTATTACTTAAAAATATACCAAACATTTGTGTTCAGCATAAAAGATAAGAACATATAACAGACAACAAATTGTGTAGGTCACAGGTTACCATTTATGGAAGCCCTGGCAGTAAAAGGGTTTTACTAAAAGCATCAATTATTATTGATATTATTATCATTATTACTATTCATATTATCGCTGTTGTTGCTGCTGCTGTTGTTGTTGTTGTTGTTGTTATTATTGTTGTTGTCATTGTTGTTGTTGTTTCCATTGAATTCTTTATATATTACACATCAAGATGCTGACCTTCAATTCAGACTAAACTATTTCGTTATCATCTGTGATCTGAGTAAAATACGTAAATATTTGTAAGGAATATTCCGCGCTCTCCTTCTCTCTCTCTCTCTCTCTCTTTTTCTCTCTCTCTCTCTCTTTCTTTCTCTCTCTCTCTCTTTCTCTCTCTCTCTCTCTCTCTCTCTCTTTCAATCTCTCTTGCTCTTTCTCTCACTCTCACACACTCTTCATCTCTCTTTTACAGACAGGCGTCTATATATGTGTGAATGCGTGTGTATATATATATGATGTATATGCGTGTGTAATTATTCATACGCACATATGCATATGTATATGTATATATATATATATAAACTTAGATGTATATGTGTATGCTATATATATATATATATATATCTACTACATATGTGGGAAATTCTGTCTGTGGGTGTGTTAGTGGAGTTGTTAGCTAACTCCTCCTACATCGTTTTATCGATTTCGATGAAACTTAACACGGGAGTCGAACTTATGTCTGTAAACCCAATGGCATACTCAGATGTTGAAAAAAATTGATAATATGGCCCTGGAAGGGATCCTTATGTATTTCTAATATATTTTATTTGAAAAACCAAGCGAAATAACCCATTCGCCCCTTATATATAGCCAAGGGAAATAACCATTTCATTTTCCTAAATTATTTGGTACAAATGAAATTGAGTATGCTTATATCTTAGTATTTGAATTCTTAGAATTATTTTCGCAATTAAATAAGTAAATAGCATTTTCCTAAACAATAGATCCACTTATTTCGATTAGTGATTTATTCCCAGATATACGAACACTAGCGCCTGTGAGGGTAATATTCTTTTGGAACGCACAAAAGCCCTTTTCAGAGTTATTTACTTGAATTGTTATTATCTCATATCTGATTAGCTTGTTATTACGTAACATGCTTCACGATTTAAGTATACATATCTTATTAGTATTTCCTCCTATGTTCTATATACTCTGGGAACGCATTAAAGCCCATTTCGGGAGCTACTGTATTTGAATTCTTACTATCGGGTAACTAATTTCATGTTATTACATAACTGACTTCAGAATTTGGGTATTCATAACTTATTGGGAATTTCTAGAAACAAGATCCTATGTAAGACAATTCGGTATTCTCTATAAATACACAGAAAACGTTTTAAGGGCTAATAATTTGTACTGTTATTGGATTGGCGAAACAATTATGAGAACGGAACCACGGGATACGCCCCGCTTTACCTGGAACCACCGGGTACGTCAGCTAGTATATATGATAATACCCCTTTCGGTCATGACTGACCGTGGGATTGCATCTAGAATGTTACCCTCCCAGGCACAAGTCCGGGCAAGGTTGTTTATGGAAGACATACCAGCCTCCCTTCTCCCCGCCACCAAAAAAAAAAAAAGCGAAGAACAAACACATCAAGAAAAAATAACAACGCGAGCACGTGATACATGCAAATTAATAGCACACGCTAAAGGGAAGAAAGAAAGGCAGGTTTACGCTTCGAGCAAAGCTGTTCGTCAGAAGCAGGAGGCGGGGCAAAGTCCAAGAGAAAAGGAAGATGGAGGAAAAAGTCGCTAACGATCTATATATGGTTACATGTGTCTGTGTGTGTGTTTGTGTGTGAGTGTGTGTGTGTGTGTGTGCATGTGTGCGTTTGTGTGTTTGTACATATTTCTATATGCTTATATAGAAGTACTTTTATGCACACGCACACACACATATATATATATACATACATAAGTCTATACGTACATGCAAACTTACATTCGTACATAGTGTTTACTCAGGATCAACTATGACAATGGATTTTACCCAACTCTCTCATGTTTGGTTACTTCTTGACATGTCTGTCTTGCAATTCTCTGCTGCGTCATTCTAAACACGTGACTGTATCTCTGATGAGATGTTTTATCTGCGAGGTACGCACACTCTCGAATAACTTTACTCCAAAGACCCTTCTGGGGAAACTCAACCTCGGCTAACCCTTTCTCAGGGGAAATGCTGAAGATTGCTGTGCCAGTGCCTGAAATTCTAGCTTCCAATTCAACTTCGTGTTTTCTACCAGTCGTGAATAAAGCACCAAATACATTCTTCGACTTAAATCAATGATGTTCAGCCAACATACAAAGTGCCTTGGAAACCTTTCTTGAGTGGTGCAATGTCTCAGTCTTCCAATGCTGTTTTACAGCACACGGCAGCGAACTTATTCAGTTTTTACTTGAGATCACATTCAAATGAGCTGCACCATGTCATCTGTGAATATCAACCGTTCGATCATATACACACCGACTGTGATATATAGCAATACAGTATATAAAAATTATGAAGAGGAGAGATGATAATACCTATCCCATACGAAGTCTAACACCCACTAGATATCTTTCGTCGTACAACCATAAACCCGATGAGAAAAACCTGAGTGTTAGTAGAGGAACTTCCCGGAAAGAAGAAGTTGCCCTTTAATCTTAAACTCCCACTAAAATCCTCCTGAGCAGTTACTGTGGCACCCGATGTCAACAAATCAAGCATACATTGCTCGGCAGAACTGTTGCATTTTCTCGATGGCCAACTGTAGAATGAATATCAAGTCGGTTATGCTGCGCCCAGAACGGAAGCCAGATGATCTCGAGCTCGACAATTATCTTACATTTCTTTTCCAGACATAAAAGCGTAGGGGAGACTCACCAGGAATATTCCTTTATAAATGGAGCACTCTCTTGTGTCCCTTTTTAAAACAAAAAGTGATTATTAATCCGAATTTTCGTTGCTTTGCTGTCTTACCAGAGGTTCAAGTCAGCTGCCATACATTAGTCAACCGAAGGTGTTTCGCATCTCAAGTCGAATATCATTCTTCTCAACACTTTAATCGCCCATATGATATCAGCGTCAACCAGATTATTCTATTTTGACTGTATGTAGAAGATCAGCAAATTATTCTCTCCACCTCTCAAGAAAGTATGCGTGTGTGTATGTAAGTATGTATATATATATATATATATATATATATATATATATATATATATATAGATATATATATATATATATACATACATATATATGTGTGTGTGTGTGTGTGTGTGTGTGTGTGTGTATATATATATATATATATATATATATGTATATATGTACATGTTTATATTTGTGTTGGTGTAAGCACATTCATATATATATATATATATATATATATATATATATATATATATATATATATCGATAATTCAGCATAGGCATCCGTCTACTATCTGTCCATGTCCTTATATGTGTGTGTGTGTGTGTGTGTGTGTGTGTGTGTGTGTGTGTGTGTATGTGTGTGTATGTGTGTGTGCGCTGCGTATCTGTGCATTTGTGCATGTATTCATATATTCCTGAAATCTCTTCAAATATTTTGAAGTATCCTGAAATATATATTAAAAAAATACGTAAAACGTCATTAGGTGCATGACATATCCAGAACAATCATCTATTGAGCAAAACATAAAAATATCTGCAGTTGTACAAGCTATACAACGTAACTACTACTACTACTACTACCACCACCACCACCACCACCACCACTACTACTACTACTACTACTACTACTACTACTACTACAACTACTATTTGAAGTGCGACAATATCAACAAGAGAGGAAGTACACCTGTGTCAAAGAATACATGTTAAAACCTATTCATCTGACAATGACACAACGAATATGTATGGGAGACATAAGCATATGGATATATATACACATGCACAAACCACACACACACATACATGCAATACAATGATACCAACACTTGATTGGTTCTTAACCATAGCGCTTTACCATAAAGCTAGACTTCTATTCATATATGCAGACAATGGAATGCAACATTGTGATTATTACCATTATTGTTATTATTATTACTATCAATATTATTGGTTTTATTATTATTATTACTCAGCAGTAGTTTTATTTTTATAACGTGCTTTTATAACGTGCTTTTATTATTATTATTATTATTATTATTATTATTATTATTATTATTATTATTATTATTATTATTATTATTATTAAGAATGTTATTATTATTACAATCATTATTATTAGTTTTGATATTATTATTATTGGTTTTACTTTTATCATTGTTGTTGTTGTTATTATTATTATTATTATTATTATTATCATTATTATTATTGTTGTTGTTGTTACTATAATCATTGCTGCTTCTTCCCTTAATGGACAAAGACGCAAAAAAGATGTATTATTTAACTGAATGGGGTATAGCAGGAGAAAGTGAACGATGGTAATTACGAGTTAAAATTCAATACTCGTTACATTGTAATTATAAAACATCATACTAGAGCAGTTTATGCTGGATTATATTTGAGGAATATATTTATTTATTTATTTATTTTTCTTTCCATTTCGTTTTTCGTTATGTTTCTTGATTTTTGTTTTTTTTTACAAGTATTTTCTGGCAACCATCAAACGTGCGAAAATTCCACGTAGATTTCGTGTTAAAATATAATACTTTAGATGTGATATCTTCGTGGAGAAACGGTAGTTCCAAACCCAACCTTCCCTTGCACTTTCGCTAACACCAAAAGACACACATTCACGTGCACGTTGGTCATATGCATCCACACGCATACGTACACGTTTATGCGTATTTGGACAGATACATACATACATACATACATACATACATACATACATACACAGATACACGTATGGATGTACGTATATTTATGTATATACGTGTACATTATATGCTGCACACTAATACGAAAATCGCACACACATTGTAATTTGCATACGTAATTTACATATTAATTTGCATACACGTACACAGAGTTCTATGCATGCACACACGCAGGTGTATAAATGTTAATTTATACATTGAAAACATACAGCAATTTCCATACACACACGAACTTAAATTTCCACAGAAACGTCTATGTGAATATGTGTTATTTGTGTGTGTGTACGTATGTATGTATATATATACACACACACACACACATATATATATATATATATATATATATATATATATATATATATATATATATATATATATATATATATGCGCCTTAGATCTTCTGCAAATTAAACGCATATATATGCGCAAACCATGCATTAGGTATATAATACACACATCCACGAATTAACATTCCCCCATATATGTATGTATGTACATATATATGAGAATATATATATGCATATGTATGTGTATGCATATACGTCTGAGTATGTATGTGTAAATATCTTATATATATACACGTACAGAGGTACACACACACGTATGTATATAAACGCACATATATGCATATGGTTATATATTAAGGTACAACCATGCATTACATTCGGTCGTATTCATATATTCAACACATGGTATTAGCAAATTTCACTCATAATAAATTCTTTACAAGCACATAGAGCGGGAGTGAGAAACATCAGGTGAATGTGAAAGAAATAAAAGAATAAAGAAGAGTCAGAGAAAGATTGAGAGAGAAAATGAGTGATAGAGAGATTGATAGAAAGATGCACAGATAGAGAGATAGATAGATAGAGTGAGAGAGAGAAGGAAAGAGAGAGTGAGAGAGAAATGAACTGTATGGCTAAAAATATCTGCAGAGGTTAAAGGTACAGAAACGGCATAGGTGTATGTATATGATTGTGATGGGTAAATGTGAGCAAGGGTTAATTAGCAGAGGACAAGTGACTGAATGTATATATGTTTTGTGTGTGTCTTTGTATGTAGGAGTGAGTATGTGTCTGAGTGTGTGTGTGTATGTATGTGTGCGTACGTGTGTATATGTATGTGTGTGAGTGTTTGTGTACACGCGCGCGTTATACATGGGTACACGCAGAACTGCGAGAACCCAAACTACAAGGCATCTATCTATTTATTCTTAATATTTGAAGCAGATTCGAACGTGAACATGATGACCGCTGATGTCACTCACTATCGGAGAAAACCTCCTTTAAAGTAATACCTCTTTGCAACTCGTGGGATTCGCCGGTGTAAGCTGACTTCGAGATGCTGTGATGTTTCGACCTCGTTTTGCATCTCTTCAGCCGATGCTACCTCCGACCCATGAATCTCATTATAGTACGAGCTCTTGTTTATTAGAATCAGCAAAGAACATATTTGGGTTGAGTGCAAATGTCTACCGAACGGATAATTATTCAATGGGTGCAAAAGAACGGCGAACATATTTATAAACTATTTAACTCCTTAGGCGAAGGAGTGGCTTTGTGGTAAGTAGCTTGCTTACCAACCACATGGTTCCGGGTTCAGTCCCACTGCGTGGCACTTTGGGCAAGTGTCTTCTACTATAGCCTTGGGCCGACCAAAGCCTTGTGAGTGGATTTGGTAGACGGAAACTGAAAGAAGCCCGTCGTATATATATATATATATATATATATATACATATATATATATATGTATGTATGTATGTGTGTTTGTGTGACTGTGTCTGTCCCTCCATCGCTTGACAACCGATGCTGGTGTGTTTTCATCCACGTAACTTAGCGGTTCGGCAAAAAGAGACCGATAGAATAAATACTAGGCTGACAAAGAATAAGTCCTGGGGTCGATTTGCTCGACTAAAGTCGGTGCTCCAGCATGGCCGCAGTCAAATGACTGAAACAAGTAAAAGAGAGTAAAAAAGAGAATGCCATGGATCATTTAAAGGCCTTTATTTTGAACCCTGAAGTTGTACACACTATAATGTTTATTATTGAAAGAGACTCATTCTTAGTCAAATGCCACCCTGGTGGGCTTTGCCTTTTATCATTGCGGGGTTGATAACATAAGAACAAATTAAACGCCAAGTTCGATGTAAACGACTAGCTCATTACTTGTGCCAAAAATGTATATGTTGAATATGGAAATAATTAGCACACAAAACACAGTCATCCTGTTCTTAGCATCTTTGAGACATGTGGTTGCTTTCTCATCAACCGTTAATGTTATACTAGGAACGAAGAGCAAGTAGAGAGCTGTTTCATTTGCGTTGCAAATTTATTCTAGACTAGGGTTTTCATCAGATGTAAATCTTCACAATCACAAGATTTTTCCCCACAGATTTATATTTTTTAAACCATAGTACTTCTTAAATTTCTACAGTCTGTTTCATGATCCACAGTCCACTAAGTGGCTGACGTTTAGTGTTTTTGAACACGAACTCAATGAGCGTACGATCAATATCTTCATTGTTTTACCCTCTGCAATGTTTTCCAATTTATCATTAGTTACTCGTCATCCCTATCACAGCAAAACTTCAGCAACCCGCTTCTGTTCCCACACCGTAATCTTCTGAAAGATGCGGCACAGACACATCAAGATCCAGCTTCTGCAGTAACACTATAATCTGTGCTATAGGCAAAGCCAAATGCTTCCTTTTCTGCTTCTCACTGTTACCCATAGAGAAATCTGCAGATCTTTTTGGCATTTTCACACTCCACAAAGTAACAAAATCACAGGGAACGAAAAGAATATTAGTTGAACAGCAGAGGCAAATCTGCCTGGAAGAAGCATTGAAACACAAGTGACGCGGGTTGAGTGTAGATCACATCTATCTATGTTCGGCGCCAGCTGCTTGCCGTACGCTGAGTGTGTGTCGAATCTAGTCATGTTTGTCACCAAACACCAGCTTTGGTGTGCAGAAGAGCTCGATGAATAACATTCTCGGTCTTCAGACGCTTTCGGCTTTCCGCTCTTCAGATTAGAGATTGAGATTGTGTACTTGCATCAGCAATTTGAAAACATTCAGTTGAAACAGGTTTAAGGTCGACTGCTACCATTATAACAATTCTTTAAATGCAGTTGAGTAGACAATATAGTGAAAGCCTTCTTTATTTCGTTTCAACAAGTGAATAGAGTTACAGTTGTTCATTTACAATCTGACAGCTGGATTTATATGAGCGTTTCACAAATTTTGAATTTAACATCGAATGGACCGATTTAAACTTAAATGAAATTTATGTGGCTTCGTGCATATTTCCCTCACAAAAAGTCAATAATAGAGGCGGAAATATGTGTCTAGGCATATTGTCATTTAAATAATGATAGAAGGTCAACAGCCAGTCATTAAGTGCTATTGCACGAATACAATATGGATTATGAATATCGTTACATACACTCACACACTCACACACACACACACACACCCATACACACACTCACACACACGTACATACATTCATAGATGCATACATATGTATAAGCATGCACAAATATATATACATGTATATTTTCATATATATACATATATATAGATATATACATATATATGAATATATATGTATACATATATGTAAATATATATATATATATATATATATATATATGTATATATGTGTGTGTATATATATATATGTATATATATGTATATATATGTATGTATATATATATATATATATATATATATATATATATATATATATATATATATATATATATACACACGTCCTTATGTTTGGATGTGGAATGAATAATTATTATAGTAATTATTCTAGTAATAATTATTATCAGGCTGTCGACCTCAGGCTGCTTTGTGTATGTGTGTGCATTTCTGTGTGTGCGTGTTTGTGAGTGTGTTTGCGTGTGTGTGTATGAATGCCTACGCATAAAATTGCTCAGAATTTTACTTGCCTTCAGCTACTATTAACAATACTTCAGATTGGGAGAGGTGAGCGAACAGGATTGCTAAAAAAGAAATGAAATCACTTGATTCGATCCTTAACGTATACCGGTAAAAAGCACCTCCATCATTCAATTTCCCAACGAAACAAAATTTAAAAAATGCTAGGAATACCTATGGGTAAATAAATATTCATATTTTACCACGCTTATTCCCATGAACGTTAGATGCCAACGGGAAAACGCTGCAACAAATCATCGCTATTTCATTAGCAAATTGGGAAGCTCTTGAACTGTTAATGGCTTAAAACTATATATTTCAAAACTTAATTTAAAGACCTATTGAAGGAATATTTGGTTAAGGTATATAACTGATCAGAATGTTACCGTCGTTTTAGTGCCACTATTGCACTTTGCAACATTGACGGCTGTTCAGCTAAAGAATCGTAAGCGAAACCAACGGTAACATTCTGACCAGTTATATGGCATAACCAGTATTCAGCTGTTTGATCATATAAAAATATAACCGCTCTATTTCTTATATAGAGAGTGTCTTGTTATTGATTTACGGGCAACTGAGTATACATATATATAACTGTACAAATTAAATTCTTCGAACACTGTCTGAGACACCTGTACACGAGTACACCCATACACACACACACACACACACACACACACACACACACACATATATATATATATATATATATATATATATACATCTACATATGCAGGTGAGTAACTATGTTTATGCATTTGTGTGTGTGTGTGTGTATGTGTGTGTGTGTTTCTGTATATATAGACATACAGATATATATATACATATGCGCTCGCGCGCAAACACACACACACAAACACACAGAAGGTTAGGCATAAGTTACGCACTATAAGAGTTAATTAATCATGTGTTAAATGTCTAATTTGTTCTGATATTTTCTTATTTGCAGAAACAATTTTGTCGCTGTAAAATGGGCGAAAAACTAACGTAGGATGAATGAGTTTTTATAGTGTTCATGTATGGAAAATCAGGTGCTGCTCTCACATCTGTTGCAGAGAAATCTAATAGGTGGAATCTTCACCGACCCCCAACTGATAAATCAACTGTTAGAGTCAACTTATGAGTTATAAAGAAACTGATAGCGTCGCTTACCACCCTCGAAGTGTCAAACCAAAAAATGCACCCGGTCCAACATCAACGGTGGTTGTTTTAGAAACTCTTACAAACAGCCCCACCAAAATTGACGCGGAGGTTACGTCAAGAGACAGATGCCAACCAAAGGTTAATTTTTGCGTATTCTCCACAGACATCACTTCCATTCTTACAAAGTTCATGTGGTGCTAGAATTGTACGGGGGCGACCTCGATCGCCGAAAAGAGTTTTGCGAGTGGTATTTGCGAAACTGCGATTGTTCCATGCTCTTCAGTGATGAGACCATGTTTAATTTAAGTGGGCAGGTCAATAGACATAACTGTTGCTATTGGGCTGATAATAGTCCTAGATGGATGCAAAATCGCAACGTACATTACATTGCTGCATTAGCAAAATGATCGAACATGTACTTTCAACAAAATGCAGCAGCACCACGTTTTAATTTGATTATGCGTGACTTTCTAAATTAACATTTATTTCCCTTACAAATGGATAGGTTGAACAGGCTCTGTTGAATGACCACCGCGGTCACCAGACCCCACATCCTTGGATTTTTATCTGTGGGACCACTTGAAATCAGTTGTTTATCAGACGCGCCCTAGAAATATCGTGGAACTTAAAGAATTGAAAACGAATGCAGTATAATAACTGAGCAACCTCTCCAACGTGTTCATGAATTATACAGGAAAAGGAAGAGGGGCATTTTGAACAGCACATATAACAATTAAATAACTGCAAATAAAATTTTCATATGTAATTATATTTTTGATAAGTTATCCCAATGGTGCGCGACTTTTACCTCCCCTGTATATATATGAGAGTGGAGGCACAATAGCCCAGTGGTTAGGGCAGCGGACTCGCGGTATCGATTCCCAGACCGGGCGTTGTGCGTGTTTATTGAGCGAAAATACCTTAAACTCCACGAGGCTCCGACAAGGGATGGTGGCGAACCCTGCTGTACTCTTTCACCACAACTTTCTCTTACTCTTACTTACTGTTTCTGTTGTACTTGTAATTCAAAGGGTCAACCTTGTAACACTGTGTCACGCTGAATCTCCCCGAGAATTACGCTGAGGGTACACGTTTCTGTGGAGTACTCAGCCACTTGCACGTTAATTTCACGAGTAGGCTGTTCCGTTGATCGGATCAACTGGAACCTTCGATGTCGTAA
>NC_142933.1:30644566-30649566 GCF_046866305.1 Octopus bimaculoides
TTTCTTCCTTTTCCATGTTATTTCGCATGCTTTGAACGAATGTGACATCGACATCACGCGTAAACGGCTCCTTTCCACAGAAAAGGAAGGATTTGGCTGCTATTTTTTGCATGCCCTGCTACCGTATAACATATTTCGGATCTTTTATAGCAAAAAGCTGTTACGTGGTAACAGGGCATGCTAGAAATAGCAGCCAAATATTTCGAGGTGAGATACGTTGAAAGCACTCAAAAGAATCCTATGGAAAAAGAAACTAATTCACACAGAGGTTACGAACGGGACTTTTATGAAATATTAACCGTACTTTTAAAATAATTTTCACTTTAAAGTATTTTGCCCGTCATAATGTGTCTAATGGAGAGTTAGAGTTCGTTCCCTTTCGGGGTTAAGTTATTTTCAGAGTATTTTCCCATTATGCACCGTTTTGGGTTTTTCTACCCCCAAAACCCCGTATATCTCAATAACTACTGGTCTAATTTACGTGAAACTTGTTTTATGCCGTTCGTATTCACATTTCAGGGGACCTCCTTATCTTTCAAGGTCTTCTCGCATTGTGCGATTGAACTTCACTTTTAATGTATTATATATATATATATATATATATATATATATATATATATATATATATATGTGTGTGTGTGTGTGTGTGTGTGTGTGTGTGTGTATGTAGAATGGATTCTCATGTATATGTATGTGTGTGTGTGTGCATACATCAGCCTTTTTCAGTTTCAGTCTGCTAAATCCACTCACGAGGATTTGGTCGGCCGAGGCTATAGTAGAAGACACTTGCCCAATGTGCCACGCAGTAGGACTGAACCCGGAACCATGAGGTCGAGAAGCAAGCTCCTTTATTTTATGAAATTGTCAATGAAAGACTTACATACAGGGGACAAAACAAAACAAAGCCAATAAACGGAATTAATTTATATAATGAAAGATGAAATGAAACCCTTTGGCCCCACCTCCGAGCGACTTCATTGAACCTGTTAATACAAACTTTTTTTGTTTTAACTAGTTTATAATGCCTTGTTTCTTTTCTTTTTAGCGACAGCTAATTACCATTTTTTTAAAGAATGTCTACATTATGTTTTTTTTAAATATCCTGAAAACGTACTTGTTTCGACATTGTGTTCAATGTCTTGACACACCACTTATAGACTTGATTTACCTCTTAGTTCTTCAATTCCGACGCATATTCAGGATCTGCCACTACAAAACGAATTTACTACACTCCTGATACATCCACTTTTAAAGCATTGTCATACAGTTCTTCGTTTTCTCCATTGTACAATATAATGTTTTTCAAGAGCAAGGGTGGGGAAATTTGGGGCTCTTGTGTGCTTGTGTTTGTCTTCAAGTCAAGTGGGGCATGGAGAAGGCTGGTGTCTGTAGGGGTGGTTGGGGTAAAGTGGGTGTGGGTTGGGGTCACCCTTCACCATTCACCACGTGTGTCCTCTTCCTGCTCTTCCTGCTCTTCTTTTCCACAATTTCACAGCTGGTATTTGATTCCTCCTCCTCAACACTGGTACCTGTCTTCTGTGGTTCCATCTCACTTATTTCTTCCTCTACAGGTAGTGTAGCACCAACCACTTTTTCCTACTGTCTCTCCTTGTCCTTTCTAGTGATGGAGGACACTCCGCTCTAATGTGGCCTTTCTGGCAACATTTAAAACATCGCGGAATCCTCCTTTCAACTCTGACCTTTAAAATCGTCTCTCCCACTGTGTTACTTTCGACCATTTTTTCGATGTCCTCCTCTGCGATTTGCACCACCATGTCAATGGTTTTTGTTCCTTCCAGTTCCTATGAGGTATTCTGGTGACCTGTAGGACCACCATCTTTTCCTCCATTCCAAGTAGTATAGCAGCCACCAGCCAGGCTACTACACCTCTGGGGGTATTTCTCCCACCCTAACCCTGGAAGCACGTCTCCCAAGGTAGAAGAAATACGGGTAGAATAAATCCTTCATTCGTTTATAGTGGTGTTGCCGTGTGCAACCTGGCGGTAGCTAACCTTTCAAACTGTACCTCTATCCTTCCAAATTTTTTTACCTCTGGCAAGGTAAGAAATCCCTTGTCAGACTGGTCTTAACACCTTTCTATCTGTACTGTGAACATATTCTCAGTTTTTCCAGTTGCCACCGAGTACGTCCTATAAACTACCGTTTTTCTGCTGTTTTCTTTAAGACTTCTTCGGTGTTGGGAACACCTTCACTTCTTTTCCTTCTCTTCTCAACATTCCCCTACACTTGCCCACATCCTCCAGCACTATGTCCTCGCCCTTTTCCTCTGTAGCTGCAGCATAACTTCCATCCTCTACAGCCCTCTCCACCTTCTTGAGGCACTCCACCTTCTTGAGGCACTCCACCACCACCACAACGTTTACTACAGAACAACTCAAACCCTCGGAGCTCCTCACCTGACGCACCCCAATCACACAGGAGTAAAAACGTCGCACCGCCTATCAAACACGTCCATCTCACTCAAATCCAACAAACAAATGAATCACGGTAAACTGGAAGCAAGCTTCTTACCACACAATCACCCCTGCATGTGTGTGCGTGTGTGCGTGTGTGTGTGTGTGTGTGTGTGTGTGTGTGTACGTGTGTGTACAGTAATATCTTCGTTAGTATAAACTGATATTGTATCATGTCAAATGTACTCGAATGCCATCGTCCAGTTTCTTGCGCGCTTTCCAGTCCTCTACTAACAAGTACATGAGTTCGACAAGACTTGTCGTTTAGGTTTTTACCACGAACATTTGACGAAGGACTTCATTTTTTTTTTCCAACATAATAAAAGTCTACATTAGAAGGTATCTGTAAATGATAGTATATTTCTATAAAATACACTCTACGGAACATGTTCCCAACAAAATGTCGTTCACTCTCTAACATTTTGGTATGTTCCAGCTTTTTAATGCTTTTTACAGTCTTTTCTGCTTCCCTCCGCCTGTCTTACCTCGTCCATATGTTGCCAAATAACTTCGTCCATATGTTGCCAGTCTAAAACCTCCATGATAGAAGTCACAAACCTTTCAAGGCCTTGTATATTAATATTTTAGGTGGAGTCATGTCATATAACGTATTGATTTACACCCCCCCCCACGCACATACATATATGTATATACAAATATTATATATAATACGTATATGCGTGTGTTTATGTGCGTTTGTGTGTGTGGGTGTTTGTGTGTGTGAGTATGTATGTGTGCAAAATTTGTAATGTATTAAATATGAAATGTGTGTATGTCAAATATAAAATATTTAATATTAAAGTTGATAAAAAATATCAATACCACGAACGTCAAAGGCAGAAACGATATTCTGAAATCAATAACAAACGACAATGCTGCTGCATGATGGTGGTGGTGGGCATGATGATGATGATGATGATGATGATGGTTAGCATCATCATCATCGTCATCATCACAGCATACTGCTTTTCCTTTTTACTATTCTTTTGCTTTTTGGGCCACTAGGCTGATATAAATGTAAACATATTAAGGACAATGACAATAAATGGTTCGTACCCTCACATACAAACACACACAAACACACACAAGCACACACACATATGCATAACCAAAATGCAATTCAAAATTTTGCAGAATAGATGCAACGCTGTTATATCCGCAATAACACATGCACACATAGACAAACATGCATATGCACGTGAGTTTGTGTGAGTGTTTGTGTGAGTGTTTGTGTGTGTGTGTTTGTGTGTGTGTTTGTGTGTGTGTGTGTTTGTGTACGTGTGTTTGTGTACGTGTGTGCGCGCGCGTGTGCGTGCGTGTATACACACACACACGCACACACACACGCACACACACACACGCACACACACACACACACACACACACATACATGCCTTTGAAACGTGGAGTAGATGGAACAGGGACAACTGACGAAGGGGTATACTCTTTATGTTGCACGTCTCGTTTCTCTGTTTTGTTCTGTTTGTTGTTCGAAAAATGTTTGTTTTCTGTTTTCGTTTTTTATGTTTTCGTTTCTCATTGTGTTTAAAGTTGTTTTGATGTCCTGTACCCATAAATGCATCTATGTATACATATAAATCTAGGTATGTATATATATATGTATGGATATATGCATATATTTATATATTATTGATATATATATATATATATATATATATATATATATATATATATTCAAAATAGGTTATTCATCAGTTAATATATAAATCGAATAATATTCTTATACGATAAATATTTAAAGATATATTCCGTTGGGTTATTCTGAATATATCACCTTAACCATATAGATTTCCTGGAGTATATAATATCAACAATAATAATTATAAGGAATAGTACGAAGTTGTGCAACATTACCATTAATTATTTTTATATATATGTACACAGCTTTATATATATATATTTATATATATATACATGTTTGTATATCAGATGTTACCATTATTGTTAGAGGCAGTCCACTCCCTCTGAGTGGTATTTCAAAATAATCACTCCCCCATTGATCCACGTTCCATCTCAACACCAAAACACCAATCTTCCGCGAAATCTGAAATTTTGCTTCATTCATCTACCTATAATTTACCATTCTTCTGACCTTTCACCAAATTTACTGCAGGAAATGCTGGGATTCATATATTATGTGTGTTTTCAGCTTAAAATGATAGTTAATAAAATTCGTTAGCTACCTTTTGGAGGAGCATATCTTAGTAGTTAGGGGTGTTGCTCTTATGACCATAAGTTTGTGGTTTCAATTTCACGTTCCTCCAGTCCACTTAGGGTGGAATGTTATATAGCAGAGAAACCGGGAAACCGACCTCGTGTTTCTTACAGAGTAATGTGGACTAACCAAGGAATGGAAAACCACTCAATTATAGTCTCTTTTACCACACAACAGTTTAAATATATCCATCAGCTGTTTGCTCTCTTTTTTCTGCACCTCATGAAGACCAAAACAAAAAAAGGCATGGTGATTTCATTGTTAAGTGTTATGTGCTTCTCTTAGAAATT
>NC_142933.1:30654566-30689566 GCF_046866305.1 Octopus bimaculoides
ATATATATATATATATATATATATATATATATATATATATATATATATATAATCATAAATATATAGGGATTGACAGTAACCTGCTTCTCCAACATACTGAGAATTCAGAAATAGCAGTCAAAGAACTACTGATTTCAAAACTACAAATTATTACTCCAGATTGATAGCGATATTCTTGATACACACAGAACAAAAAACAGTAGAGAAGAGTAAAAAAAAACCACCTGCCTTTAGTTAATTTAGTACGATCGTTTCACAGTTAAGAGTAAAGAATACTCTATTCTGATCTTCAGCTAAATATTCCAATAAATTTGTTAATTGACGATTCCCTGCCCTGCATATATATATATATATATATATATATATATATATATATATAAATGTTTCTGTGTCTGCGTTTGCCACCCCCGCCACCATCGCTTGAAAACCGATGATGGTGTATTTACGTACCCGTAACTTAGCGGTTCGGCAAAAGAAAACCGATAGAATAAGTACTAGGCTTACAACGTATAAGTCCTGGGGTCGATTTGTTCGACTAAAGGCGGTGCTCCAGCATGGCTGCACTCAAATGACTGAAACAAATAAAAGAATATACGTGTGTGTATTTAGTTATTTATGTGTTTAAGCATATATGTATGTATATGTACATACATAGGAATGACTGCCTATTGCAGTCACTGTTACTAAAGGGTCTTGAGTACGTTGCACCATAAACTGCATCAGCTGTGTATGAATTAGTGCGTATATTTCTACTTACAATGTCAATGTACGTATCTGACCTTAGATTATAGAACTAATGGCTTCTAGTAAGAGCAACTGCAACCAATAGCCTACACCTGCTGCACTCTTAATATTAGTTAGATTATTCCTATTTTGATAATGTACCTTTGTATTTAAAAACAAGCAAAAATATATACATATTCATATCAGTTCATGTATGAAAATATATGAATATATATCTCTCTCTGTGTTTGTGTGTGTGTGTTTGTGTGTGTATGTGCGTGTGCGTAAATATGCATTTACGTATACGCATACACACTTTCATACATTCATATATATATATAATTATATATATTATATATTCATACACAAACTCACGCGCACACTCACAGCACGAGTGCACCATTGTACGAGTAATTTGTTGTACGAGTCGAGACTCGTGCGAATTTTTGTCCTGAAGTACGAGCAGAAATCCGCAGTACGAGCAGAAATCCGCAGTACGAGCACACAAATCATGCCAACGTTAAGGTAATTCAATTAAAACCAGCTTACGTATTTCTTTTGCATTCTCTTTTCTATAATTGCCATTTTACTTGTAACTACAACTTTTCTGTTTTAAAACTCATAAAAAATTATTTTTAACGGGTTTTGGTGGACTACAACTGATTAATTATTTTGTAGTTAATTTCAATGGCGAAAATTGATTTGTAAACCGAGCAAATCGGAAGACAAGCACGATCATGGAACGAATTAAACTCGTACTGCGAGGTTCAAATTTACAAAATCTAAGAAACAAGGAGAAGCAGGTATATTAGTTTGACGCTCTGTAAGAATGGAATGTCTTTGATGTTTCGAGCCTAATCTCTCCGATAGAAAGGGATGAGAGGAAAAGAATGGAGAGAGAACGAAAAATGGAGAGAGAATTAATGTGTTAGGGATTACATACACTTGCGTGCGTGTGTGTGTGTGTGTGTGTGTGTGTGTGTGTGTGTGTGTTCAGAGAGAGAAACAGAGAAGACAGACAGTAAATAAATGTATGACGAGTTGAACACCAAATGAAACCCAGAGAAGAGTACGCCCTCTTAAGTGAGTGATTTATCCCTCAACTCCTTATACTCTAAGGGGACCGATGTGCCTCCGGGTCATTTCCTGGGAAACCATAGCTAATATTCTCTGCAACTGTCAGCACTGCATCCTGCACCTTTCTGTGCAATGAAAATAGCATATAGTCAAAATACCTTGGTTGTTGTAATGACTGAGTCAACACATTTTCTTGTGTTTCACGCTATATAATTACGTAAACGTACTTTATGTTCGAAGTATTATGGAAAGTGATATACATAAAACTTTGATCTGTTACAAATAGCATTCAGATCTATATTCAGTTTCACTCATCACTATACTTGAAATAGTGTTCAAACTCCTTGTCATCTAGGTAACAGTTAAAGGGGGGAATTTTGAACGATTTATTTGTAAGTTCTATTTGATTTTTTTTTTGAAAGATAATCAAACCAAATATTCATCATTTCAAGCCACTCACCCACAGAGTATTTCTGCCAAGTGTGGTGAAAATTTTTTCAGCCGTTTTCCAGTAATTTTGCAAACACACAAGCAGAGAAAGACAAGTGATTACAATACCCTACTTTCGCTTACGCGCATAGAGTAATAAGGATTAGCACCAGTTTATATCAAAGTTCCTACGTACGTTTACCATTATGCTAAGTGCATATATGTAAATAATGTAAATAATGTACTAGGTGTAATTCTTGATAACAATCTCTGTAGGGGTGCCCACATCAACAATAAGGTCGATATAGCTCGTAGGATGAGCTCCTGGATCTTAAGAACCTTCCGGTCCAGAGAACAAGATGTCATCATTCCACTTTTCCCCTCCTTCTTACGGCCATACCTCCAATACTGCTGCCCCCTGTGGTTTCCACATACAAAACAAAACATCTCGAAATTGAATAACTCCAGAGTTCATTCACTAAAGGAATTAAGGACATGACTGATCTCGGTTACTAAGACTGCCTTGAACCTCACTGCTCTCCAGCGCCGCCGCGTGCGGTACATCATTTGAACGATGTGAAGAATGTACCGCCAGCATTAGCTTCAAGGTTTATTCAAGGCTGGGACTACGGGCCATATATCCCCTGCCCAATTCAGGATCACAACATATAGGTACTCTGCGACACAATTTCTTTTCCTCAACAGGCCCTGCCCTGTTTAACATTGTCCCAAAACTGATCAAAGAGGAAAAGGATCCCATCACTTTTAAACGGGGTCTGGACAAATTTCTTCAAGGATTACCAGATAAGCCACCCATACTTGGATACAACTCACTCAACAAGAACTCACTACTTGAATTGACCATGATAACACAAAGCTTGATTTTAAAAGGATTTAGATAGTCCTATCAGGTGGTGCTGTTAAGTTAGACATGGCCTGGACCAGTCTTTGGTCGAACATATCTAAGTTCATCTCAATTTTATATGTTAGAAACGTTGTTCAGCCAGATAGCATAGAGCGTTCTCGGTTAGTGAATGAAGGAATGGTTATCTGCAGACCTCGATTATCGTAAAACAGACACTCTCAATTGGCGGTGGTGGAGACAGACATAAAATGAAAGACCCCATCACCCCAAGTATATATACATACATACACACACGTATACGTGCACGCATATATATATATATATATATATATATATATATATATATATATATATATATATATATATATATATATATATATATATATATATATATATATATTTACGAATGGGATCTTCCAGTTTCTATCTACTGAATCTACTCACTAGTCATTGGTCAACCTGAGGCTAAGAAGACACTTACCGAACGTGACTCGCAGTGTTATTGAACCAGGAACCATGTACTTGAGAAGCAAACTTCTTTACCACACGGCTACATGTGTGTAAATATACATTTTTATATATTGGCGATTCTGTGTGTGTTTATATATATATATGCATATATAGGCGCAGGAGTGACTGTGTCGTAAGTAGCTTGTTTACCAACTACATGGTTCCGGGTTCAGTCCCACCGCGTGGCAACTTGGGCAAGTGTCTTCTAGTATAGCCTCTGGCCGACCAAAGCCTTGTGAGTGGATTTGGTAGACGGAAACTGAAAGAAGCCCGTCGTATATATGTATGTATATGTATATGTATGTATGTGTGTTTGTGTGTCTGTGTTTGTCCCCCCATCATCGCTTGACAACCGATGCTGGTGTGTTTACGTCCCCGTAACTTAGCGGTTCGGCAAAAAGAGACCGATAGAATAAGTACTAGGCTTCCAAAGAATAATTCCTGGGGTCGATTTGCTCGACTAAAGGCGGTGCTCCAACATGGCCGCAGTCAAATGACTGAGACAAGTAAAAGAGTAAAAAAAAAAAAGAGAATATATAAATATAAGTACGTATATATGTAGGTAGGTATATGTATATGTATATGCATATGTATATGTATATGCGTGTATATGCAGTATGTGAGCGGGTATGAATACATCAAATAACAAACAAAAACAAAAAAAAAACAATGCGGACGTGTTCAGTGACAGTAGTGGTAGTGAAACATCGCTGTCTGTTGTACTTTGAATGGATTATAGCAACATAAATATGTATATTAATTCATAATCATATTAATTCTTTAATTATTTAAGAACGTCTCATTACACTCCCATTATCCCTTGTACTATAGCTTGTACTGCGTCAATTTATTTCTACTCAGTCTCTTTCTCTCCCATTCTCCCCCCTCTCTCACTCTCTCCCTCGTTCTCTCAATATTTTACTCTTTATTATTTTCCTAACTATATTTCTATTACTCTGTCCTCTCATTTTTTCCCATTTGGTTATATATATATATATATATATATATATATATATATATATATATATATATATATATATATATATATATATATATATATATATATATTCAGTCTTTTTATACATAAATATGAGTACATGTATAACTCACCTTCTGTACAGGTGCCTGTAAGTGTGGTGTGTGTATGTGTGTGTATCTCCCCTGTATATATATATATATATATATATATATATATATATATATATATATATACTCACACACACTTAGCATCGTATATTTATAATTATGCGTAAATAGTAGGGAGAGTATATCAGAAAATGATGATGATGTATTCACACACACACACACACACACACACACACACACACACACACACACACATAAAATACACATAGGCGCACACACACGCACACAGTTGGTCATTATTCTTATGAGTTGGCACATAAGAAATTTTCCTTTTACAGAAGTGCTATGTATGTGTTGTGATGGTCATGCATTTCTGAAAGTGTTCAGTTATTTCGGCTTACTCAATCCAGTTTACAGAATCACATAAACTGTTCTACGTTACAGCGTTTGTCCCATTTGCGAATAACCACCTCCACACCACACACACACACACACACACACACACACACACATACGTATGTCTATAAAAATACAGGCTTTATATACATATATCCATAAATATATACACACCTACATACATACACGCATTCATACATACAGAAATACATAGCGTTTGTAATTATGTATATCTATTATTATAATTGTGTGTATGAATATTGAACATATCCTTACTGTAAAAGCGGAAAACACTCCTCGCTTATAATTTCCATAACTACTTTAGAATTGTACATATATTCACACGGGTGCACGCATATTATATACATATATACATATTCATATGTGCATACATACTTTTCATATATATATATGTACACACATACACACGTACATATATATATATACACACTCATACATATATATGTGTGTGTGTGTCTGTGTGTGTATCTATATATAGGCGTAGGAGTGGGTGTGTGGTAAGTAGCTTGCTTACCAACCACATGGTTCCGGGTTCAGTCCCACTGTGTGGCACCTTGGGCAAGTGTCTTCTACTATAGCCTCGAGCCGACTAGAGCCTTGTGAGTGGATTTGGTAGACGGAAACTGAAAGAAGCCCGTCGTATATATGTATATATATGTGTGTGTGTGTGTGTGTGTTTGTTTGTGTGTCTATGTCTGTCCCCTAACATCGCTTGACAACAGATGCTGGTGTGTTTACGTCCTCGTAACTTAGCGGTTTGGTCAAATTGACCGATAGAATAAGTACTAGACTTACAAAGAATAAGTCCTGGGGTCGATTTGCTCGACTAAAGGCGGTGCTCCAGCATGGCCGCAGTCAAATGACTGAAACAAGTAATAGAGTAAAACAGTATATATATATATATCTATCATTATATCTATTTTATGAGCGTGTATGTGTGCGTATGTTACTTTTACATATCTTATGAAAGGGAATTGTGTCAATGCAGGTTCGCTACACACAAATACCCTTTCTTGACAATTCGATAGAATAGATAAATAAATAAACAAGGACTACCAGAAATTTTAAAACAATAATGTCATTAGTTAGAGCTTTCCAAGTTGGTCAATGTCTGTATCACTATGTTTTCGTGCATGAACAATATTTGCTGAAGTTGTTGGTGAATGATTTAACAACATCTTGTAAACATTTAAATATGATTTTATTTACGCCGCGCAAGTTGATCATGAATTACAAAAAATATATCTCCACACGGCTACATCACTTTGAATACACCGGTTCTCGTCCGATTACCGAAGTTGAACAACGTCGAGCATAGTGAGTACTTAGATGGGTGACCGATTGGGAAACCTAGGTGCTGTAAGCATCTCATACATTTTTCAAGGAGGGCTCCCTGCATGGCCGCACTCTAATGACTGAAACCTGTAAAAGATAACAGATAGTCAACAATATGTAAGAAACATACAACCACGGTAAGGAACATAAACCCACAATGCCTTGCACAGTGACCGGATTAAACGCGTTGTTTCATACCTGCAACAGTCTAACGCATATCCGGATGAGCATGCAGTCGTTAGAACGACTGTATAAAAAAAAGGAGAGTGAATCGCACCGCCCAGTGAAGTTTGGCGACTAAACTGATTTTGTTTATAGGCTTATGACAGAGAGCAATCTAGAAGGATCTGGAGAAACTATCACGTGAAAACTAACCGCTAGTCAGCTGATGTCTCGGCGTATAAAAGACGAGCGATGTCATGACTTGAAGTCCGTAAAATGGCGACTCTGGTTCGTCTCTTGCTAAGGGTATACACGTTAAGCCTTTGAACGGTGAGCTGGCAGAAATGTTAGCACGACGGGCGAAATGCTTAGCGGTATTTCGCCTGTCTTTACGTTCTGAGTTCAAATTCCGACGGGGTAGACTTTGCCTTTCATCCTTTCGGGGTCGATAAAGTAAGTACCAGTTACGTACCAGGGTCGATATAATCGACTTAATCCCTTTGTCTACCCCTGTTTGTCTCCCTCTATGTTTAGCCCCTTGTAGGCAATAAAGAAATGAGATAGCTATGATAGCGTTTTCGAAGAATATTCATTGCTTTCGGAGCTAAGTATAGAAATCATCCGTACAAATTTTTCTGTGGGATAAAGAATGTGCTGTTGAGACACACACGAATATATAAATATAGATAAATAAATCCATACATACATACATACATACATATATATATATATATATATATATATATATATATATATATATATATATATATATATATATATATACAATTGCAGCGTAGAAGGTGTTTACAAGCCATTTAAGGAACACACAAAATCCACTAGATTCACTTTAAATTCAATTTGCCAAAATACTTTTGTCGTTTTGAGACCGCGACGAAAATATTTTGGCAAATTAAATTTAAATGTTGAAGTGGATCTAACGGCTTTTGTGTATTTCTTGAATGGCTTATAAACACTTTCCACGCTGCGATTGTTTTCGTTCCAGCACACGATCTCAGATCAGGTCACTTGCTATGCAAGTACACCTCCGCTATATATATAAGTATACAGGGTGTCCCAAAAAGATGTACTCACACTTTGACAGACGATTACTAATGTTTTTTTTTTTTTTTTTTTTTGTGATGTACGGGCAGTTTGAACATTTGCAAACATGCGGGAATGAGTGAGAACATTAAATAATTCTAAATGACAAGAAATAATCGTTTCTATAACAATTTATTTTCCTGAATTTAATTTAACTTTTGAGGATTGTTTGTATATCAATAAACATCTACTTGAACACAAAATGCATGAGAACTGAAAAGTCAAAGAGTGAGTACATCTTTTTGGGACACCCCGAATATATATATATATATATATATATATATATATATATATATATATATGTATGTATGTATGTATGTATGTATGTATGTATGCATATATACACACACACACACACACATATATATACATGCATATAGACTGGTTCTTCATCGGTTACGACGACGAGTACACCAGTTGATCCGATCAACTGAACAGCTTCCTCGTGAAATTAACGTGCATGTGGCTGAGCACTCCACAGACACACTTGCCCTTAACGTAGATTTGAGGAAAGATACAGCGTGATGCAGATTGTGATAAGGTTGGGCTTTTCAACTTATTTTACCACGTGAGTGCAGTGGAGCAACTTGAAATGAAGGAGAAAATTTACTACCGGAAATCGAAATCACGTCCTCACGATCATCAGCCGAATACCATAGACCTTTGAACCACCTACCTTCACAATATATGCATAAACATGTACACACATATACATACGAACAAATATATATATATACATACATACATATATTTATATGTATATATATATATATATATATATATATATATATATATATATATATATATATATATATATATATATATATATTTATATATATATATATATATGTATGTATATATATATATATATATATATATATATATATATATATATATATATATATATATATATATATATATATATATATATATATATATATGTATATGTATATGTATATATATATATATATATATATATATATATATATATATATATATATATATATATATATATAAGCATCCATCATAATCTTATGTTAAGCCGATTTTATTAATTCTCATTTCCAAGAAATAGTGTTTACAATTTTTTTCTATTTATTTGTTAATATTTTACACCACTTAATATATTTGGTGGCGGTGGCGGTGGCGGTGGTGGTGGTGGTGGTGGTGGTGATGGTAGTTATGATGTTTGTGGTGATGAGTGGGGTGGTGGTGGTGCTGTCAATAGTGGTGATAGTTGTGACACTGGTCGTGGTGGCGGTGGCAGTGTTAGTGGCGATGGCGGTGACGGCGGCGGCGGCTCGGTGGTTGGTGGTGGTGGTGATTTGTAGTGGTAGATTTGATGGTGTTGCTAGTGGCAGTCATTATAATGGTGTAAGATGATGGTGGTGGTTGTGGTGATGGCGTTGGTCGTAGTATTGCTGTTAACGGTGCTGCTGCTGCTGCTGATGATGATGATGGTGTTGGTGTTTTGGCATTGCTAGTGATGCCATTTAGTGCAAGCAATGGAATTTGTGATGGCGTTGAATCTGATAATCGTAGTAAAAGTATCGATGTTGGCCTTCCGGTGGAAGCTAACCTGAAGCCGATAATGTGGCCCGAAATATTTTCAGCAGAAAGTATTCTTGAAAACACCGAAGGACTAGAAGGTAATTTTAAACTGGAAGGCGGAAGAAATGCGGTAATTTTTTTTTTTTTTTTTTGGAGTTCGTTTTTACTATTCTTGATATTCGTTATCCCCCAACAGCCCGATTTTCAAAGACGTTCCTGTCGTGGCCACACTGATTGTGGATGATGGTGGTGACTGCAATGGTGCTTTTGTATAGCCAGGATAAATACTGACCGAGTAAGTGGTGGCGGTAGTGGTGCTGGTGCCGGTGATGATGGTGGTGATAGTGGTGGTGGTGGTGGTGGTGGTTGTGGTTGTGGTTGTGGTTGTGGTGGTGGTGGTGGTGGTGGTGGTGGTGGTATTGATAGTGTTTGCAGTATTGGTGTTGGTGATAATTTTCTTTGTGTAGGCGTTGGTGGCAATGTTATGTAGAGATGTTGATCGTAGCGTTAATGAAGTTAATGACAGTGGTTGCATTGGTGGTGATGGCAGTATTGGTGAAAGTGTTAGTATAGGTGGTAGTATTCTTTGTGTTGATATTGGAGTGATGTTAGTGGTGGTGGTTGTTGAATTGGTAGTTTTGGTGACTGATGTTATAATAATTGTAGAGGTGTTAGTACAAGTGTTTGTATAGATAGCGTTGGTGGTGGTTTCGGCAACATTGTTGTTGGTGATATAGTACGAACAAGATGGATGCTCGTAGCAGTATTAGTGACGATAATGTAATCATATATAACCCTAGGTCATACCAGATAAAATAATCTAAAAGTAAATAGCTCGTCAGCCCAAGGACGAAACAGGACTCAAAGATATTTTGTCTTAATCGATCGAAGGCGGATTAATCAATGGGAGGTAGTTTTAGTGTCTAAATAGATTGATCAGACTACGCTTGTATGACTGTCAATCCTGGTGGTAGCCACAATGATCACAATCCAGGGATCAGTTCCACTATCGATGAGGCAGTCACAGAAAATGGGAGGTAAGTGTAAAAGCTAAGCTCGCTATTTCCAATTCGGTTTTCGTGCCTCCCCTTACTTGTGGTTATAAATTTTGTCTAATGACTGAATGAAAGAATACGATCATGAAAGGATTGACGGCAGGAAGCTGAATAAATATCAAAAATGGCAGAAGTTGAAGCAGTAAGGCACAAAGTTTCAGCATTTGAATATCAAAAAAATGGGAGATAGATATAAAAGACAAACTCGCTACCTGCAATTCGGTAATTGTGGGAAACGTTATCTATGGTCATGAATATTGGTTAATGTCTGAAAGAATACGTTGTCAAATGAAGTGGCCGAAATGACGTTCCTCCGAAGGGTCTTTGGACGAGCGTTACTCGACAGAATGCGTAGCTCAGAGATCAGACAAGTGTTCTAAGTAGACCCACCACTTTCCGAATTGAGAGATCACAGATCCGATATTATGGACGTGTGGTAACAATCTCTCGGTAAAGAATCACCAGACAGTTATTTACGGCAGGAGACCATGTGCAGATCGCGAACTAGATGGCTGGATAATGTCCATGAGCCCGGTTGAGCTCGATTGGAGATCCAGCCGTGTCAAATGAAAACGGTTGCTCATGGAAAGTGTGTTTCAGGACTCTGCCTCTACGATCTTACAAGGTATAAGTAGGCGAAGAGCATGGCATGGGTTGAGATGTTATAGCCACATCGGATACAACTAGTATCATCAACATAACAGCCACATCGAGATAACAATACTACCAGCGATATGGTAGCTGCAGCCAAGGCACTTGTCATTGGTGGGTTGGTCTCATCGGACGTACCAACTGTTCAAGCGATATGTTAGATACAGCGAAAGTGCTAATGATACCATCGATGTGGTGGCCACAAATGAAGTACCATTTGTACCACTGCTGTTTTGGCCACATCGGATGTACCACAAGTATCATCGATATCGTGGCTATAATTGAGGTACCCATAGTACCACCGATATACTGGTAACACCGGAGATACAGACAGTAGCATCGATGAGGTTGCCACATAGGAAGTCCTGTGGATAGATGTTTTAGTGTAACTCTATGCTTCCAATGCGCTTCTCATTGCTCTTTCAGTTGATGTTTCACTTGATTCTCAGCAAAAGCGTTTGAGGCGTAGCCACACCGCTTTTACTCGGTCACAATGTATCTAAGAGGATTTTACCTAAATGTCGTCATCATATTTTTTTAAACTGTAGGGATTGATTTGTTTTGAGGGAGGTTTCGTTGCTATTGGTAGCAAGTCGAGCAACTACAAACGGGTTTTATATTTCGGGCACTTGCGCAGAAGCTCACCTGTAGTTTCGTTATTTTTGTCGTCGTTGTTGTTGTTGTTGGTGGTGGTGGTAGTGGAGGTGGTGGTAGTGGTGTTAGTTGTGGTGTTTGTACTAGTGCTGTTTTTGTATTTTTTGTTATTGTTGATGATGGTAGTGTTGTTGTTGTTGTTGGTGGTGGTGGTGGTGGTGGTGGTGGTGGAGACATCGACGACGATGAGGGCAGCAACGACGACGACGACATCACCCACAACGACATCACCCACCACGACGACGACGACGACGACGACGACTATGATGATGAGAATGATAATGGTGATAGATATAACAATCTAAATATCAATCACTCCAGCAATTTGACGCTCCACTTTTATTTTGTTTCTATCGTTATTTAACTCAATAAATTATATATCTCTCTCTCTCCCTCTCTATCTGTCTATCTACTCTCAGACCTTCCTATCTATCCATCCTTCTATCTATCTATCTATCTATCTATCTATCTATCTATCTATCTATCTATCTATCTACTCTCAGACCTTCCTATTGATCAATATACCTACTCATGTACAAATCACCTAGATATTTACATATTAATCAATCAGTCTAATATTTATCTATCTATTTTTATCATTCTCACTCACTCACTCACTCTCTCTCTCTCTCTCTCACACACTCTCTCTCTCTCTCTCTCACACACACTCTCTCTCTCTCTCTATCCAGATATATATGTATACGTATGTGCTTGTATGTATGCGAATATATATATATTGAACAATTTAGCTATATATCTATATACATATATGTTCACAAACACACAAAGCAGACACCTACTTCTGTATGTATATATATATGTGTGTGTATGTAAATATATGGATAAATATATGTATATATGTGTATGTATGTGTGTGTATTTGTGTATTTGCATATGTATGGCGGAGTGTATACCTATATGCAAGCTCGCACAAAAAAATTGCAAGCTCACGTTCTCTGTCACATGCGCAAACACATAGACATAGATAGCCACATCCATATACATACATGCATACATTTATAAGCATACATAGATTTATGTACATATATACATACATAAATGCAAATACATATACAAACATACATGGGCACATATACATACATACGTACATATATATATATATATATATATGCATTCATATATATATATATATATATATATATATATATATATACGCACACATTACATATTTATATATGCAAGCATATTATGGCTGTTATTGATGTGTATCCTAGGAGTTATCGATCACTATATTAATAAAGCATGTCTTTCAAAACTCTCCCATGTTCTCTACTATCATTTACTCAGCCACTAAATCACGTTGCTTCTTATTATTGATGATGTTTCAATTGTAACACCTGGCTACACAGGGACCCCCTGATGGCCATTACACATTCGGGGTATGGGTTGCACAAATCTCACTTCCGCTCTCTTACCTTTCTCTACATTTCCATCTCTGTCTGTCTATCTATCTGTCTCTATCCCTTTCTTTCTCACTTTCTCTCCCACCTCTTTCTCCCTCCTTGTTCTGGTCTCTCTACTCTTGTGTTGTAAGCGTTCACCACAAGTTACTTGTCCCTATAATTCCAAATGTATGTATGTATGTATGTATGTATATATGTATGCATGTATGTATGTATGTATGTATGTGTGTGTATGTATGTATGTATGTATGTATGTATGTATGTATGTGTGTATGTATGCATCTATCTATCTATCTATCTATCTATCTATCTATCTACCTCTCTATCTATCGGTATACATATATGAATGTGTGCATGTGTTCTACTTAGGTACTTTTGTAACAACCTCGCTATGTGACTACTTCTGTAATGTATGTGTGTGTGTTTCTGTCCCTCTGCATGCGTGTGTGTGTGTGTGTGTGTGTGTGTGTATTTGCGTGTATACGTGTGCGTGCGCAAGTTTCATGTCCCCTATTTTTAGTGAGCTCTTTTTTTGAATACCATGAACTTTTGACGATTCATAATTGATGAGCAAATGAGTCCACTGTTCAGCTTTAGTGATACAATTTTCTTGAAATCCGTAAAGAAATTACAATTCTGAAAATACATCAAAGACGAATTGGTTACATAATTGGAGCCAATCAACTTCTGTTAACATTTTCCTTCTTTAATTGATTGCATTGATGACGGTTGTTGGATATTATATGAACACATAAAGGCTTAAGAATTATTTGTATTTTACAATATCTATGTACTTACAAGTCATATATTTCTTTAAGGAATGCTTTTTTTATTTTGTATTACTATACGATATTTATTCGTACTAGCATATTTTCAAATATACACGTATGTATCTATGTATTTGGGATCCTATTCGTTGGGGAAGAATATATACATGTTCCTATACTATATTGTAAACAGCTAGAGCATTAGTTCTACCGCTAAACTTATTTAATTCCAGTTTGCTTAACAACTACATGGTTCTGGGTTCAGTCCTAGTACGTGGCACCTTCGGCAAGTGTCTTCTACTATAGCCTCGGGTCGACCAAAGCATTGTGAGTGGATTTGGTTGATGGAAACTGAAAGAAGCCCATCGTATGTATGTATGTACGTATATATATATATATATATATGTATATATATATATATATATATATATATATATATATATATATATATATATATATATATATATATATATATATATATATATATATATATATATATGTACATATTTGTGCGTCTGTGATTGTCCCCCCTCCTCACCGTCGCTTGGCAACATATGTTAGTTTGTCTACGTCCCCGTAATCTAGCGGTTCGGCAAAAGAACCAATAGAATAAGTACTAGACTTACAAAGAATAAGTTCTGGGTTCGATTTGTTCGACTAAAAGACGGTGTTCCAGCATTTCCGCAGTCAAATGACTGAAACAAATAAAAGAGTAAAAGTGTATATATATATATACACACTTGCATACTTACCTATTATGTTTTTATACACATGTACACAGCATGAAGATACAAACTACTAACAGTTTCTTGCTTTGGAGATACGTGTCTAGGTAGGTTTTAATAACACGTCTTGTGTCCCCAAGCAACCTCCGGGCTCTGAGCAAATGGATTATTCTATTTGAAAACCAGGAGGCGCCGATAAGGTGCATTAGTTAGTAAGAACGAAAAAGAGTACAGTGAATATACCATTAGAAATTTCGGACTTCGTCTTTCTACAAGGAAACTTTGACATCAGAGAAACTAATGAGAGACATGGGTGGATGTGCTTGTGTGTTTATATATATACATGAATGTGCATGTGTGTGTGTGTATGTGTGTGTGTGTGTGTGTGTGTGTGTGTGTGTGTGTGTGTGTGTGTGTGTGTGTGTGTGTGTGTGTGTGTGTGTGTGTGGCCATTCATGTTGCCGACGGTTTAGTTTCACCGATGCTGAGTGTGTTATTTTAACAATTAGAAATTCTGTGACACAAAAATTTGCGCCAATCAGAAAATAGTGGTCGGTTCAGCCATTTTTAATTATATAATAATTAGAAATGAAACTACCGTCTGTGCTGATTCCGTTAATGGAAACCGGTATCCAGGGAATGTTCTGTTATTTTACATCTTCTTAAATCGGATTAAACCTGGCTCTAGCCTCGATAAAATAAACGAGTGTGTGTGTCTTTGTCGGCGTTTTGTGTTGTGTACATTTGCGTCTCTGTGTGAGCGTATTAAAAACATTAAAAGTTCTAAGGGAGTAAGTCGTATGAGTGACTAAACGTTTCGATTAGAAGGCCAAATCGTTTAATTCACAATAGTACTACAACCAAACCTAAACATACAACTATCAAGTACACCCCTTAGTATATATTTGCATATTAATTTCATTATCCAAATACATATAGACCATTAAGTTCTAAATGCATAAAACTACGATGTATAAAATTACAATTTCACCAATACATTGAATAAATAACGTATTCCGGACTATAAAATATCGTTTGAATGACTTTTCGCATCTATTTCTAGTGAGTCCATAGATTACCAAAAAACGTGCTCTCCTGGTTCGTTAGCTGACTGCCTCCGCAGAAGATGGATTATCGGTAGATAATCTTCAAAAGTCACATCGTTTTAATGTAAAGGAAAGCCCAAAAGGAGGACGTTCATATTCAACGAAAACTTTTATATGTCTAATAAAACACAGATTCTGAACCGTTTTCTTGTATTAAGAATAAAACAGCGGATTATTTATTTTAAATCATTATCCGAAATTTTTGTTTCGGCATTCATTTAATGTCTGTATGGTACCACTACAGAACGCCTGAAACGTGTACGTATGTATGTATGTATGTATGTATGTATGTATGTATGTATGTATGTATGTATACATTTTCAAGACCTGTTACTTCTTTCATGGGTATTTTTTGCTGAACCGCTTGAATACTGAAACGTAAAACATCAGCCCCAGTTGTCAAGTGATGTTGGGGGACAACTATCCACAAAGAATCACACACACACACACACACACACACACACACGCACACACACATACAAACACACACACATGCACATACACACACACACACACATACATACATACATAATACATACATACACACACATACAGTAATCCATCGCCATATCGCAGTTCACTTACCGCGGATTTCATTTAAGCTTACGTCGATTCCTCTCTGGTGTTGCTTTGCAACTATAAGAAAATAGATACATAAAAATCATAAAAATAAATATACTCAATAGTACTGTTTCGACTCCGCGGATTTTCACCTATCGCGGGTTGTTTTACAACTTAACACCAGCGATAGTCGAGGGATTACCGTACATATATGTGTGTGCGTGTGTGCGTGTGTGTGTATATGTACATACACACATACACACACACACACGCACACACACACACACACAAACACACACACACACACACACACACACACACACACACACACACACACACACACACACATATATATATATATTGTCCACTAGCAAGCCTTTGGTCAGCCCGAGGATATAGAAGACACCTGTCCAAGATGTCAATGCAATGGGACCGAGCGCAAAACAATGGGGTGGGAAGTAAAGGTCACTCCGTAGGTACATATCGCCTTCATGCCATTGTGTGTATGCGTACGTATATATGTATCTATATATGAACATATATATACATATATATATATATATATATATATATATATATATATATATATATATATATATATATATATATATATATATATATATATATATATATATATATATATATATATATACATATATATATATATATATAGTTATTAATATTTATAAGTCTCTCTAAAGGAGACTACGGCAGCGGTACTGGAAATTAATAGTTATCGCCAAGCCAACATGGCTTTCGTCCTAATTTTGGGACTGCCATGTTGGCTTGGCGATAACTATATATATATATATATAGTGAGAATTTACAAAAAAACAAAGGACGAAGACTGGTGTGTAAATAACAAACAGACGTATTAGTTTAACGCTCGGGAAGTGAGAAAGTCTTTTACGTTTCGAGCCTACGCCCTTCGACAAACAGGGAGAGAAAATTAAAAAAAGAGGTTTAGTGGCTAGCAATCTATGCAGGCAGACAAAAACGTCAAGCATACAGCTTGATAGACAGCGATAGGGACATATACTTGCATACATAAATACAGACGTACAAGTACATCTGAGCGTACACACACATACACACACGCACACGCAGAGGTACATATGAATGCATGTATGTGTTCATGGGCTTCTATAAATTTACGGATATTTCACCATGTGTATTCATATACGAACGTATGTATACATAGACATCTCCACAGACAAGCAAAAACGACAGGCATATAGCTTGATAGATATAGATAGATATACATAGATATACTGAAATACATACAAGTACGACTGAGTGAACACACACACATATGATCACACACATATATAGGGGAATATATGTGTGGCTGTGCTTCTCTAAATTTATGAATATTTTACAATATGTCTGCATATACTTAGGTACATATCAATGTTTACACATACATTAACGTTTGTTTATATATAGCTGCCGTACTGACCACATACCTACAATACCAGACATAATATAATGACTGTCGACATCCTGGGTACAATTTGATATATAAACACCCTCTGGTAGGTAAGCATTATACATTATATATAAATATAGACTCCTCACACACCTACTTCATGTCTACATATTCTCATATAATGTATATATACATATGTGTGTGTGTTTGTGTGTGTGTGTTTGTGTGTGTGTGTGAGTGTGTGTGCATGAGTATGTGTACGTGCGTGAGTGCGTGCGTGTATGTATATACATTTAACTATATATCTCTATATAAAACGTACGCATGTATGCAAGCACACACTCATGCGTATATACTTTATGTTTTTATAATGTATATAATTCATATACATACACGCTCAGAATCTGATATGTGTGTGTGTGTGTGTGTGTGTGTGTGTGTGTGTGTGTGTGTGTGTGTGTGTGTGCATCAGTCGTATTTATTTTTATATTGATATTGCTGTATACTAAACTGAAACCATACTACTACTACTACTACCACCATTACTACTACCACCACCACCACCACCACTACTACTACTACTACTACTACTACTACTACTACTACTACTACTACTACTACTACTACTACTACTACAACGATGACGACGATGACGACGTTGACGGCTGCTACAAGTATTTATATTACCGCGATTATTATTACCGATGGATATCACGGTTCCAAATCTGAAACCATTGTGTATAAGCAAGTATTTGAAGCTTGCTATACAATTTCGTTTGACATGAGCTAACAAGGCAAAACCCTTATAAAACGTTAGTTACAAGATATTAAAACATATCCTTTCCCACGTCATTCCCCTTACCATTTTGGCGCCATGTTCAGTTGCTGTGGTCGGGAAAGAAAAGACACGATCTGGATTAGACACCCTTATTTGTTGCGATAAGTTATTGAAGTCTAAAACAATTTTTTTTCTTTTTGTTTTCTGTTTAATTATTACGTGTATATTTATATATGATTAAATGTATGTAAGGTCTGGTTTATTCTGTAAAATTCTCACCAATAGAGAAAAGCACCAATTTCCGACCCAGAAACAAGGGTCTTTCATTGGAATTTCGACAGCATCAACAACGTAGACCTGTGTTTTTCTTAGAGATTGATTTCTTATTTAGTATTTCTTCTTAGAATTCAAGCCAGTCACTAACAAAGTGACAAGGCTTGTTTTGTGCGAGTGAAGATAGTTCTAGCGATTTGTGAATATATGGGGTGTTGCGTGATTGTGTGTGTGTGTGTGTTTGTGTGTGTGTGTGTGTATGTATGCATGTGTGTGTCCATACAGGGAGAGAAAAGTAGTGAGTGACATCTTATATTTTAGCCATAAAACTAAGAAACTTGGAGAGAACGTGAAAGAATTCGTTTTTATTGTTGAACTCGAAGTGTATATAGCTACAGGTATTAGCATATGAAAGCACTTAGGCTAGAAAAATTTGAAGGCAGCCGTCGACATATACATACATACATACATACATACATACTTGTATAATTTAAATGTTAAATAGGTTAAGGTTCAGATTTATGAAAAGCAAAAAGCGAAGACACTTGTAGGAACAACAGGCAAGAGTATTAAGTTTGACGTTCGGAAAAATTGCAACAGTCTTTTACGTTCCGAGCCTTCGCTCTTCGACAGAAAGGAATAAGAGGAAATAAATAGAAAGGGAAAGAGAGAAAAGAAACGTGTAAAGTTCAGCGGTACAATATATGTATTGTGTATGTATGCATGTATGTATGTATGTATATATACACACAGTTATAAAAATATGAGAGAAAGAGTATGGAACTCACGAGACTGTTTAGTTTTTACTTGTACTTTTTTTTAACCTGAAATTTGTTGCACAGTGTTACCTAAGCGTTTCGAAATTGTTACACAAATCTGCTGCTACAAAACCTAGTGCATCTATCAGATAACAGGGACAAATGAAACATATATGTGGTCTGAATACTAGTATGTTTCTCATTAGGTTAACATATACGTTCTATTTACCCAACTTTAGACAATACATTCACATTAGAAAGGTAACTAAAATTTACAACCATATTTCATAAACAATTTTATGTCTGTTTTCACCGGTTGGCTGTTTTTACTGAAATATTCTACTGTTATTCATTATACTTTTAATGTATATATCTTCACGTGCATGTATATGCGTTAACGCATAACCATGTTTTCCTACATTTTGGTAAAAGTACATACTATAAGCTAAACCTCTGGAATGCTTTACATTTTTTCAAAATTTCATTAACGACTTCTAGTTGTAATTAGCCGTATCCTATATGGTTTCGTTAACCGATTTCTATATCGTTACGAATATTTCGGCTTATCTCTAATTGTCCGTGTATGTTTGTCATCGAGGTGATGAAATTAGGTTGAAACAGTAAGCATGAAGATCCCCCATGATATTACTAGGGCGCCTTGTGTATTTTACCACGCAAATTTCTGTGAGTAATGTATTACAGCTACTACCGTTTTACGTTCGTTTACTTATTACGTACAATATTTTTAACATTGTTCATTCCTTATACATGTGAATGTAAATGCATCCATCGAGGTGTGAGCGTGTGTGTGTATAGGGTGTCAAGGAAAAACAATTATTTTTACAGATTCTGCGTACATATGTATTATACAGCACATATATATATATGTGTGTGTGTGTCTGTGTGCGTGTGTGTATACAACCTAGCATTTCGAAGCTGTTACACATATCTGCTACAATAAAGCCTAGTGCACCTATAGGATAACAGGGACAATTGAAACATATACTTGGTTTGAATACTAGTATGTTATTCATTAGGTTAACACACACACACACACACGTATGAATAAATATACATGTATAAAGCTGGATGTTAAGAAGTTTGCTTCCCAAACACATGGTTCTGAGTTCTGCCCAATGGTGTGGAACCTTAAGCAGGCGTCTTCTACAAAATATCCGGATTTAACAAAAGCTTGTATGTGGATCTGGAACACAGAAAGTGAAAGAAGCCCGTCGTATATGTGTGTATCTGTCTTGAACCCCCAATCCCTAACTCTCTCACGTTATATATATATATATATATATATATATATATATATATATATATATATATATATATATATATATATATATATATATATATATATATATATATATATATATATATATATATATATATATAAATATATATATACATATACATATACATATACACACACACACACACACACACACACACATACATACATACATATATATATATATATATATATATATATATATATATATATATATATATATATATATATATATATATATATATATATATATATATATATATATATATATATATATATATATATACATATATATATTTGAAGATAAGCAACAAAAATTCAATACGTTATAGCAGTACGTACGTTTCGTACAAGCTCCATTTATTCATGTACTGAGAACACCACATAGAATGTACAATAAAAATGTTTCTTGCTTATCTTCAAATTTAATTCACCAAATCTCTTGATTTTGTTTTGGGTTTTTACCCTACCAAATTCTGGTGCCTCAAACATTTTAAGTACCACATTTAATCATTTGATTAAATCTATATTATTATTATTGTTATAATAATATATATATATATATATATATATATATATATATATATATATATATATATATATATATATATATATATATATATATGTATATATATATATACATATATATATATATATATATATATATATATATATATATATATATATATATATATATATACATATATATATATATATATATATATATATATATATATATATATATATACATATATATATATGTATGCATATGGGTGTGCATGAGCGTATGTGTGTGGTTGTGCTTGTTCGTGTATGTATATATATATATATATATATATAATATAGTTGTATAACTCTTGAGGAGTGCGGTTGAACGAACGGAAGCGCTAATAAAGAATTATCCAAAAATCTGACTGCCTTCATTTTCTTAACACACACATGCACACACACGCACACACACACACGCAGACGCACACACGCACACGCACGCACATACGCACCCCCCCCCCCACATATATATATGAGAGGCAATGGTATCCAAAAGACCCAAAGTGACAGGTAAGGGGCTACGTAAGTGCTATGTTTGGATGGTACTTAATCACTCGGTTCAATAATTATATGATTGAGGAGTCTAATGCGGGTCTTGTATGAGAATGTGTATATTAAATAAAATGAGTGTGCGGGCCTGTATAATAGTACATATACACGCATATGTATATGCACTTAATTCTTTCTCTCCCTGATTCCTTAGCCCCCTCTGTCACATTAGCCAGTACAATAAACAACTCCGTCTATGTTTAGAAATTTCAAAAATTATATCTTATTATTCTGCCCTTCCTATATTGAGGTTTAATACTCATTGCAGTAACCCCGCTCTTGTACCATTTTCTGTACCCATCTCTCCACCTTAGTGCCTTTCAAACATATCACCTCACATTCCACTCCTCATACATTTTCATTACTTAAATTCCTATCTCTTCCTATCCCTCCCTTACTTCTCTCCCACACACTCATAATATTTTGACCACCAACTAACACGCCTTTTTTTATTTTCTCTTCCTCTTTCTTTCTTTGTCTTTTTCCTTCCTTCTTCACCTATTCTCTTGACCATTCTCCTCATTTTAACATACACATCTTTTCTCTTCTCTCTATCTACTTAATACTACCACTAGATTCTCAAAACTTCATTCACACTACAAGACCCCTTTCAATGAACAGCACATGGAATCTACGCCTCCAGACTTTCCATTTGCAATGACAAAATATGAACTCGTATCGGAATTTACATACAGTGGACAAGAAGCATTTCTACCATTTTTACACGCCACTTTACTTGGGTAACGGAATTGCTACTATGACATCCAACATATATTTTTATTTTCAATTTTATTTTCTTATTTCCCTTTATAATCCTTTCTCCCCTTCTTTTCTTTATATTGAACTCAACTATTTTCCTCTATGTAACCATCTCACATAGTCCCTGATGAAGGGATATCCCTAATATCCCAGTAACAACAAAGACTTTATAAATCTCCTGAAAATTCCATACAGCTTTGGCTTTGTTGTCTCATTGTATTTAACACACACACACACACACACGCACACACACACACACACACACACACACACACACACACACACACACACACACACATAAGTACATATCAAAATTAGATAAGGCTGGTTTCGCGCTTTCAACGACAAGATAGGAAACCGTCATGAAACAGCAGCATCCAGAAATTTTTAAGATATAAAATTTGTGGAGAGTTAGAGCTTCGAACGAACAAACGACAGAGAGGACATACAGAGTAAACAATCGACGAAGACAAACATTAAGGTCCATTTGGCTAAGACGCATTGAAATGGATAACGCTTGGGAGAAATTCTAAAGAGATATAGAATAAATAGAACAGAAGATAATAGTAGGCGAGAAAAGTGACGTCTATTTAAGTGGAGATAAAAGAGGACAACAAACGCCAAGGCATAACAAGCATCTCAAGTCATATACATTATTTTATATTATTCTTAAATCAGCTGACGTCATACAGCTGTTTCTAGGATGCCCCAGGTGATACGCGAGCATGTCTGGTATATATACATATATATATATATATATATATATATATATATATATATATATATATATATATATATATGCGAGTAAAAATAAATACAAAAAAGGTTTTTTTTTTGTATGATTGTGTATAGAGGAATATATTATTTTGTTTAAAAGAGTTCCAACACTGTCTGTTTTTTTATGTTTTATTTATGTTCCTGCAGAACCAATGTGGGGTATATAATATGGAATATACAATATATAATATAATATACAATATATAATATAAAATAAAATAAAATAAAAATGGATGGCACCATGAAATAAAGTATTGAATGTAGATGAAATATTGAGTGTTCAATATAAAGGATCAAATATGTAAATATAAATATAAATATATAAAGGCGACTCGAGTTTCAGGGCTATTTCCCTTCGTCATGGCCGGTATGACAGACGTGTATGTACGTATGCATATATATGTATATTTATGTGTGTGTGTGTGTCTGTCTGTCTGTGTATAGTTCACATTTATTGAGACGAAGACAGCTGTAGGGATAACAAGGAAGTGTATTAGTTTGAAAGAAATGATAAGAACTAACTAGCGGGAGCATGAAAATGTACGTGTTGAGTACACTGGTCCAGAATGGCGAAGATATATATATATATATATATATATATATATATATATATATATATATATATATATAAACTCAGGATCTATTTTAAAACGGGGGCGCCAGTATTTTCTTAACGAAACACTAACGAAACACTTTGAAACTTGGGACACTGGTAGAATGTGTCATATAAAACATCTTTTACTCTTAGTCTTCTTAACAAAAAAAAAAAAGGAATTCGCAAGTTATTCCATGTAAAAGTTGTCGTATTTCTGTAATTTCAACCAATCACTGACGTCTATTCAGCTGAATAGAGTTTACTGTTGGGCGGTCATAAAAATGTTATTCCCTGTGACATATTTCATCCGGTTTAATCGTAATTTATACGCATATATTGTTTATATAATAAATTACGCTGTGCGTATCTATGTGTGTAACAATTTTAGAGTTCGGATTCTCGAGTTAGGGTTAGTTTTAGGGTTAGGGTTAGGGTTACGGTTACGGTTAACAGTCTAGTTAGGGTTAGAGTTAGGGTTAGGGTTAGGGGATTAATACGATACACACCGTTACAGCGCTAACTGTTTTCAACTGAATAGACGTCAGTGATTAGTAGAAATTATCGAAATAAGACAATTTTTTACATGAAATAAATTCGAATACAAAAATATTTTTCTGTTGTATAACACAAAATAGATAAGTATACGAAGTTTGAAAGTCTTTCCGTACCAAAAACACTACATAAAACATAAATGAAAACTGGCGCCCCCGTTTTAAAATAGATCCTAAACTCACACACATACATGCCTTTCATCCAGGAAGAAGCTGTCTCACACAACTCTTACAACATTATGACTGGTCTTTTGAAATAACTGTTTGACCATTCAGATGTCAGAGTGATATACCTTGACTTTGCAAAGGCATTTGATAAGTTAGAACACAGCAGGATATGTCATAAGCTACGGAACCTTGGCATTGATGGTAAGCAGAGAGAGTGGGTGCCTGACTTCCTTAGAGACTGAAGTAAGGTAGTTGCAGCTAATGATGCCCTTTCTGAGGAAACTGATGTCCTAAGTGGCGTCCTTCATGGAACTCTTCTGGGCCATTACTGTTCATAACAGCCCTCTTAAACATTCCCACGGTCACTCAGTCAGCCACTGTCACTAGCTTTGCGGATGATACAAAATAATCACAGGTAATGAAAATCAAGATGACGTCGAATGCTTTTAACGGGACCTGAATTTAATATACAAATGGGCCGAAATAAACAACATGCAGTACAATGTTAGAAATTTCAAGCACTGCACTATCAACTCACGAAAGTTGTAGAGCTAACACAGGACCACCGTAATAGAAAACCACGCCAAGCCAAACTTACAATTCCGTTCCCTTCCATCTCATGCGATAAGGTAGAATACAAAAACTGATAACACAATATACAGTGGAAGCTACGAAATGAAAAACAACCATTGCCATGCACAATATATCTCGCAAGTGTATTGCCATATAGACCTATACATAACATACACATGTACGCATGTACATACATACATACATACACACACACACACACACACACATATATATATATATATATATATATATATATATATATATATATATATATATATATATATATATATATATATATATACACATACATACATACATATCAATTTTTTTCTTTTAGTTTCACCTCAAAGTTGTGGCCATGCTGGGGTACCACCGTTTTGCTACACTGTTATCATTGAGAGCTTCCTCTACTATGTGGCATTTGGTGAATAAGGGAGTTTGATGTCGCTCCCCTCATTTGTACCTCTTGCCGCGAGGTAGGTTCATACATACATACATACATACATATATATATACATATATATATATATATATATATATATATATATATATATATATATATATATATATATATATATATATATATATATATATATATAGACGGTTTAGATATAGATTCAAGGTTGAATATGGTACTTATGTGTAGGCAACCGAATATCGTATCCCAAAAGGAGAGGTGATCAAAATCAAAAAAATAAGCTACATGGATTTCAAAGGTGATTGCAGTACGCACGTTTCATGCTACTCCAATTTATTTAAGTACTTAAATAAATTGGAGTAGCATGAAACGTGCGTACTGCAATCACCTTTGAAATCCGTGTTGCTTATTTATATATATATATATATATATATATATATATATATATATATATATATATATATATATATATATATATATATATATATACATATATATATATATATGCATATATATACACACATATATACCCATATATATAAATATACATATTATACATATATCTCGACTTTGCAAAAGCCTTTGACAAAGTTGATCATGGCTTGACATGTCACAAGCTGCGAAGCCTTGGCATAGCTGGTAAATTAGGAGAGTGGCTGCATGACTTCCTGAATGGTAGAAGTCAGACAGTTGCAGCCAATGGAGAACTATCTAGGGAAGCACAAATATTGAGCGGTGTTCCACAAGGAACTGTTCTGGGGCCACTACTGTTCATAGTGGCCCTTCTCGACATGCCCACGGTCACTCGGAGAGCCACTGTCACTAGCTATGCTGAGGACACAAAGATATCTCAGGCAATAAAGAATCCTGATGATATTGTAAGCCTGCAGAATGACCTAAATGCAATATATGAGTGGGCAGAGCAAAATAATATGCAGTTCAATGCAAAGAAATTTCAAATACTGCGCTACAAGACCACAAGTACCTCCCAACTGGCATATACAGGGCCTGGAGGTACTGCAATCCCAGGACCACAAACAGTAAGAGATCTGGGCATCAACATGTGTAGTGATACATCATTTCACATGCACATTGTCAAGTTGACAGCAGAGTGCAGACAACTGGCAGGGTGGATACTGAGGACATTCCGTACAAGCGATCAAAAAGTCATGTTGACTCTGTGGAAGACATTTGTTCTGAACCGCCTATACTATTGCTCTCAGTTGTGGTCACCACACAGTGTTAAGCGGACAGCAGAACTCGAGGCAATTCAGCGGCACTATACAAAAAAGATTGCCACAGTCCAACAGATGAACTACAGGGAGTGATTGAAGGCACTAGGTCTCTACTACCTGGAGCGCAGGCGGGAGAGATATGTAATAATATACATATGGAAAATACTGGAAGGACTTGTGCCAAACTTTGGCATCAAGTACTACAGGAATGCCCGCACGGGTCGCCACTGCATGATGCCAAAGGTACCGTCCACTGCATCTCACATAAGAACGAGATACTGCAGCAGCCTCGGTTTCAGAGGACCTCAGATCTTCAATGCCCTGCCAAAACATTTGAGAGACATGCAAGACATGGATGCGGAGGTCTTCAAGACAAAACTTGACACTTTCCTCTCCACGATACCGGACGAACCAATGGCTCGTAATGAGACGCAGTTTAGGGCAGCTATGTCAAATTCTCTTATACACCAGATGTGCCATCAACACTCTTGATTGGACCATGTCAGGTGGGGGAGAAAAGCCATGCAAGGAACGTGAAAATCATGTGGTGCACCAGCATGACCGCAGCCACTTGGCTGAAACACATAAATAAATAAAATAAAAATACATACATACATACATACATACATACATATATATATATATATATATATATATATATATATATATATATATATATATATATATATATATATATATATATATATATACACGTGCATAATTACATATGTGGGTGTGACTGAATTTGTATGTTTCATGTGTTTTTCTATCTGTTTGTACGGTGTCATTGTAGGAAAACATATGTAAGTAATTTTCATCACAAAGCAACTACTTGTTCATGGTGGGTGTTTTTTGTCAGATTGTGCTAATCAGCCTTGCTATCACCCAACCACCAGCACCACCACCCCTAATGACAAAACCGCCATATATGCAGTGTGTCTGTGTATGTTTGCGTGAATGCGTTAATGCATATGTATACATATAAATATACGTGTATGTATGTACGGATGTATGCGTATACATTTATGCGTATATATATATATATATATATATATGTGTGTGTGTGTATATATATATATATATATATATATATATATATATATATATATATATATATATATATATATATATATATATATATATATATATATGTATGTATATATATGTATGTATGTTCATGCGTACATGTGTATGTTATGTATAGGTCTACATGGCAATACACTTGCGAGATATATTGTGCATGGCGATGGTGCTTTTTCATTTCGTAGCTTCCACTGTATATTGTGTTATGAGTTTTTGTATTCTACCTTATCGCATGAGGTGGAATGGAATGGAATTGTAAGTTTGGCTTGGCGTAGTTTTCTATTACGGTGGTCCCTTGTTAGCTCTACAACGATACAAAGTGGTCGGAGGGAATTGTTCTTGTAATACTAATCAGTCATCGTTAGATGTGTTGTATACTCCAAAAGTGGTTTGCCATCGTATCGTTTTTTTAAATGTCTTTGCTTATTATCATTATCATTATCATTATTATTGTTATTATTATTATCATTATTATTATTATTATTATTATCATCATTATTATTATTATTATTATAATTTCATTATTGTTGTTGTTATTATTTTATTATTTTGATCATCATTACTTTCGTTTTCATCTTCATTACATCACCATCATTATCACCACCATCACCACCACCACCACCACCACCACCACCACCACCACCACCACCACCTCGTCCACCACCACCTCGTTCACCACCACCACTACCATCACCTCCACCACCACCACCACCACCACCACCACCACCACCACCACCACCACCACCACCTCGTCCACCACCACCTCGTCCACCACCACCACTACCATCACCTCCACCACCACCACCACCACCACCTCGTCCACCACCACCTCGTTCACCACCACCACTACCATCACCACCACCACCACCACCACCACCACCACCACCACCACCACCTCGTCCACCACCACCTCGTCCACCACCACCACTACCATCACCTCCACCACCACCACCACCACCACCTCGTCCACCACCACCTCGTTCACCACCACCACTACCATCACCACCACCACCACCACCACCACCACCACCACCACCACCACCACCACCACCACCACCACCACCACCTCGTCCACCACCACCTCGTTCACCACCATCTCGTCCACCACCACCTCGTCCACCACCACCACTACCATCACCTCCACCACCACCACCACCACCATCACCTCCACCACCACCACCACCACCACCACCACCACCACCACCACCACCATCAGCATCAGCGTCGTTGTTGTTCCTTTTGTTGTCATCATTATTATCATTGTTGCTGTTGCTCTTATTATTAATGTTGTTGTTGTTATCATTATTATTCTTATAGTTGTTGCTGCTAATGTTATTATTGTTGTTATTATTTGGTTAAGTTGCCGTAAGCGTTTTAAGGTTATGGAATGTCTGTGTGTTTTGCTATGAGTTAGTCGTGGGTGAAATATAGTTTTGTGTAACAGAATGGTGGTGTTGAGATTCGTTGTGGTGTGGGTGTCCTGTAACATGGCGTGGTGTGTTGTGTTACGGCGTGGTTTATGATGACGCTAGTACGGTTGACAATAAATCCTTTATGCAACTGCTAGTTTCTACAACCGTTCTTCTTTCATCTGTATTCTATTAAACACAGACTTTGTTAGTATAAACATAAGACTACATACGACTATTATCAATGGTGTTAGCGAGGGCGATGGATAACAGGGGTGGAGACTAACTGTACATTCTCGGTGGCTTGTGTTTTTAAATACTTGCATTTCCCCCTCACAATATTTACAATCAAAGCAAAATCTAGAATTTAGAAAGAAAAATATAAAACAAATTTCTTGAAAAAATTAAAATAAATTTGAATAAATACCAAAAGTAAATAAATATAAGAGAGAACTGTGTTGAGTAGTTTTTGTTCTTGATTTTGAAAGTTTTTAGTGTGTTGAACATTTTTATTTTGCAGATTGAGCTTCTAGCTTTACTGAAAAGTGCACTGCATAGCTCACCAACATTTAATAAATTGATTCCTTGTGAAGAGATTTGAAACCAAAACCTGAGGAAAAAAAAGCAGAGGTCATTCTAGGAATGCATAGCTGACCAACATTTAATAAATTGATTCCTTGTGAAGAGATTTGAAACCAAAACCTGAAGAAAAAACGCAGAGGTCATTCTAAGAATACTACACTTACTCACATCCTCTTTCAAGAGTAGTACTTTCAAAGAATAGGCAGAGCAAGGTTTCTCAAACCTCCAAGTATCCGTACCCTTCAGAGTACGCAAAAAACTTTCTCTTTATTTAATTCATTGCAATGGTCTTCTTCTGAGCAGCTATAATCAGTGTTTCAGTCTCTCAGTTCTTGTTTCCATATATCAGCCACAACCAGCATTCATTACTTCCAACTTTTCTATCTTTGTTGCAATAATTGTCCCTATAATTTCTTTTCTCACTAGCTTTTGGGTCTGTTCTTCCTCTTTCTGTTCTTAAGTTCTCCTACCGTTTCAGTGACTTTGTGAATATTTCTAGCCGCAGACAGCGTTCTTCACTGTATATTTTTCAAACCCAGCATTACTATAAAAATGGTGTCTTCTGCATTTAACAAAACTTTATTTCGTTTCTTGGTAAGTAGAACTTGTAGAAATAGCTGTCGTATATTATAAGCAACTTCATAGTTTTTCCAACTAATTCCTTAACCTCTGTCTTTGATCCTTTTAGAAAAGGAACAGAGCATCTCAACACTATCATGGCATATTCCATTTAATTGCCAAATCCTTCCCTTGTACTCTTTTGAAACTTCCTCTCTCATTATCTTATCGTTCTGCATCATCGTTACGTACTTGTATCCTGCATAATCTTTTAATAATCTAATGATATCATATTAAATTATATTTGTACCATCAGTCTCGCTTTATAAATAAAACTGCATACTTATTCAATATCCTTGCAATATCCTTTGTGTCTGAGTAAGAGAATCCAGCTCCTTTTCGTTTTTGGTGTATAGTGCACGATCATCCATACGTAGCGTATGCTTTATTTTCTTCCTGATCTTCGCATCCTCATAAGAAGATCTGCGATCAAGTAAAGTAATGAACAGAGCAAGTTATTATTATCATTATCATGAGCAAGGCGGCGAGTTGACAGAATCGTTAGCACGCTGGGAAAAATGCTTAGCGGCATTTCGTCCGTCTGTACTTTCTGAGTTCAAATTCCACCGAGGTCTACTTTGCCTTTCATCCTTTAGTGGCCGATAATTTAAGTACCACTCAAGCAATGGTATCGATGTAAACGACTTATCATCTCCCACCAAATGTCAGGCTTTGTGCTTACAATAGAAAGGATTATTATTTTTATTATTATGAGTCTTTCTTTTTTCAATTTTGCTTCCATTCCTTTCCGAGTGTCTTTCCGACTCCTCGGCCAAAGAAACTCACTGTAGACATTGATAAGCCATAAAACTAAACATACCAGATTGCTTATGCTCAAAATGAAATGAAAAAAACATGAAAAAGCAAAATTTGTTTATTGTCTAACATGACTATTCCTTGTGATCATAATATCGCGGCAAAAGAATTTGAGAAGCTCAGAAAATACAAAGATTTGCTAAATGAAACGGAAAAAAAAATGTGGCATCTCATGGTGGTTACGATACCATTAATTGTAGGATCACTTGGAATGATCAAAGACAGAGCTAAAAATTATTTGATAATGATCCCATGCTTACCATCCCTGCAAGAAGTGCAAAAGATTGTTTTAACTGGTAGGTCACGCGTATTGAGAAGAACATTGTCGATTTCAGAAAGATTACAACCCACGTATTTTGATTTTTGTTTTTTTTCATTCTCTCTCTCTCTCTCTCTCTCTCTCTCTCTCTCTCTCTCTCTTTCTCTCTCTCTCTCTCTCTCTCTCTCTCTCTCTCTCCCTTTCCTCAGTATAATTCTCAAGTAGAATCAGCATGATGCATAATATGACATGGCTGCCCCATTTAGAATTGCAGGTACAAGCCATCCAACGAGCTTCCAGAAATTTTCTGTCTACCCAGTTTCACTTACATATCTAGGATCTACTGGAGACTATGCTAAATGATACTCTCTTAAGATGCAATAAAATCGGGTATAAAACCCATGGTTTTGTATTTATGAGACAATATTTTTACCGCTCGGTCTTTCCGGCATCGATACAGAATATACAAAAGGCAACAAGGAAGAATACAGGGATTAATTTAGCTCTAGACAAACGATGTTTGATAAATGGATGGGTTATAGGTAAATTCAATCAGAAATCAAACAAACAGACATGTGACTAAGCAAGGATCAAGTGCAAGGAAAAGAGGTAAATTCTTCTGTGATTAGATTGAGAACAGCATGGGAAAATCCTCTCATGAAGTAATACAAAATGCCAAGAATAACAACAGTAGCGACCATAAGAAGAGCAAGGAGATCAATATCAACTATGACAACAGAATTCCATCCAGCATCACCATTCCTAGCAGCAGACTAACCAAACTCACAAGAACAAGGACAAAATGATCTCAGAAACATCACTATAATCAAACCATAGAAAATACTTCTAATATACACGAATATTTATTACGACTTTTGTGTATATATAACAGAGATTATGTCGGAAATAAGACGAGGAATTTAAAGAAGGGAGGTGTCTCTCAGGAAGATGAGATTCTGTGGAAATAGTTAAGATCGTTTCTGAAGAATTTTTGGTAAATATTTACACAAGAAGATTGAATTTGCTGCCACTGGTTTAATAGAGTTTAATAGATTTATGTTGTTTACTGGCTTAGCAATCATGCAAAGGTCTGTGTATTCTTTATACATATATACATACATATATACATACGCACATACTCACAGCCAAACATATATACATACGTACATACACATACAAACACATACATACGTACATACATAAATATATACATTCAAACATTGATATACATACAAAAGTGCGCACATACGTACATTCATATATATATATATTGTATATATGTACATATATATATATATATATATATATATATATATATATATATATATATATATATATATATATATATATATATATATATATATATATATATATATATATATATATATATATATATATATATATATATATATATATATATATATATATATATACATATATATGTATATATATATATATATATATGCGTGTGTATGAGTGTGTATGTGTGGATATACTTATGTGTGTGAAAGATTGTATGTATATATTTATGTATATATATTTATACATACACCTGTATGATTACATATATTAAATATTATATATATATATACATACACACATATATATATACACATATGCATTCATAAATATTAGTATACATATATACGTTGCATGAATGTGTATATATATATATATATATATATATATGTGTGTGTGTGTGTGTGTGTGTGTGTGTGTGTGTATATATATAAATATATATATATATATATATATATATATATATATATATATATATATATATATATATATACATATATATATATATATATATATATATATATATATATATATATATATATATATATATATATATACATATATATATATATATATATATATATATATATATATATATATATATATATATATATATATATATATATATATATATATATATATATATGCATTATATACCTATATATACTGATGAATAAAAATACATGTATATATTTGTGCACGTCTTGCTCGGGCATGCGTATGTATGATTTTGCGTGTGTCTGCGTGTGTATGTGCGGTATGTGTCAAACATTCTGTTCTATATATCTGGTGAGATATTCGACCCCCCCCCCCACCCACACACACACAAACACACACACGCACGCACACACACACACACACACACACACACACACACACACAATTCCAACCCTATCTGTCCGATTCTGTTTTTATTTATTTAAATATTCTATTTACATTTGAAATGTACTGTTTAGAACACATAAACAAACAACATATTTGTAGATCTCTGATTGATAATCTGGGAAACATTATATATGCATGTCTCTCTGTATGTATATCTATGTATATAAATATATACATATGTATTTACACACACACACACACACACACACACACACACACACACACACACACACACTCACACTCACACTCACACACATGTTTACATACCAGTTTCATACTGTGTATATAGGTATATGCCTATGTGTGTGTATATTTGCTTGTATGTAATTGGTAACTATCATTTTTCTCTATATCTGTATTCGTGTCACTTAAGTCTACCAACGTGCCTCACTTTACTTAAATGCCAAGAAAAGAGATAGTCTATTTATTGAATTTCTCTGACAATAAACCGTCACTTTATCCATGGTGTGATCAGTTTTACACACTTGTATAATTTATGATGGATTGCTGAAAAGTTCCTGGCTTTGTGTTAAATAAAATAGATGAGGAACAGCTAATTATGATTTTATTCAACATATCCGCCTCTCGTATTCGCACACAGTTGTGATTCAGTTTTTCTAAGCCCTGTTAAAGAACTCCAAAATTTGGGCCTCCAACTAGGCCTTTCCCGATACGCTTAAAGCCAAGATCTTTTCAGCACCCCTCGTATAGAAACCTCAACTAAGCCGTAACTGTACTGAGCTCTCCACATTTTAAGAGAAATTATGTTTAGTTGATATAGTGCATGTGTATTGTATATGCGTCTTTGACCCTATCACCACTGCTTGCCAACCTTTGTTGGTTTGTTTACGTCCCTAGACGGAGCCTAGCTATTCTGCAAAGGTGATCGATAGACTATATACCAGACTCAAAACATAATTACTAGATCAACTTGTTTGACTAAATCTTTCAAGGTGGTGTTCCAGCGCGGCTGCATTCCGATAATTGAGACATGTAAAACGTAAAGATCTATAATTTGTGTCATCCCTACAGCATCGACAATCATAGATTTCCAATTTAAAGTCTGAATTTTAGTGGTATTTGTTAGGAAAGAAGCAGCAATTGACTTTTGTTGCTTTATTTACAGTTTACTCTGCAAATA
>NC_142933.1:30702066-30732066 GCF_046866305.1 Octopus bimaculoides
TTCATAATCAGATTAGAAAACCTGTAGGTTTTCAGGCAGACGTCCAAAACTACTCCCCATTTCACTGAGTTGGGGAAGAGATGTTCAAAATATTAACTGTCTAATTTAGTGAATGTCAAAGTGACAATCTGGAAATTGTACGGTTTTCGGACGAGGAAAGATAGCGGTAAGCACGCACTTTGCAGATGAAATATGTAAGTGGAATAGTAAAATATGCAAGACATTTGTAAAGTTCAGCACGGAACATTAATCTTTGTTACCAAAATTCCGGCTACGGATTTTTTTGTTTTTGTTTTAGTGAAACAAGCTCCTCCCTTTCAGAAAGCATTTTAATAAGTAAAAGAAAAAAAGTGAAAATGCAACGGTATGTATATATTTTTATTTAGAATTATCAACGTTGCTCTCTGTACCTTTCAACCGTTCTAATCTGATATATAATATCACAATATCCTTGATAAATAATTCACATTCACTTAGATTATTTCGACCTTAAAATAGAGTACAATTAAAATAGAGTACGATTAAACAACTCTGAAGTATATCTTCCAAAGAAACATTAATAAATAGCTATTTAGTACTGCAACAAGTTCTGCTTCTGCAAACAGAACGCACGACTTGCTGATAAAAGAATGGAAATTGCACAATATTACATCGCAGCTATAACACAGCATTTGATTTTCAAACGTTTAGAATGGAACACATAGATTCATTCTTAATGAAAGAAAAAAAAAAAATACATATCAGACATGCTAATCTCTTTGTTAAGATAAAAATATATCAGGCAAACTCAAATCTATGAACAAGAAAAAAAAAAAAAAAAAAAACTGACACGGAATTTTTAGTATGGGATTTAGACACTTTCACATGCATATATATATATATATATGTATATATATGTATATATATATATATATATATATATATATATATATATATATATATATATATATATATATATATATATATATATATATATATATATATATATGTGTGTGTGTGTATATATATATATATATATATATATATACATATATATACATATATATACATATATATATATATATATATATATATATATATATATATATATATATATATATATATATATATATATATATATATATATATATATATATATCAACATACACATATAAACACATACATGTATTCGTATGTGTATGCATGTACATGTGTATAAGCATGTATGGTTGTGTCTATCAATAAATATGTTACGAGGCTTAGTTGTTTGTTTCGTTCTTATTTGTTTGGATAATTTCTCACTAATTAAGACTTAATAACCTGAATTTATGAGGATATTTATATACTTTAATAATCTTTACTTCTGTCAGTACTCCTTCTCTTTCTACTTCGTCTTCTCTTTATCTCTCTCCCGCTTGCTATCCCTTTCACTCTCTCTCTCTCTCTCTCTCTCTCTCTCACTCTATCTCTTTCTCTTTCTCTTACGTTACCACCCTTTCCATAATTACAAGAATACCAACGTACACATATATACACAGACAGACACACAACCAGATATATACATATATACGCACACACTCATACAGGCATCTATCTATCTATCTATCTATCTATCTATCTATCTATCTATCTATCTCTCTATATCTCTCTATCTCTCTCTCTCTCTCTCTCTCTCTCTATATATATATATATATATATATATATATATATATATATATATATGTGTGTGTGTGTGTGTGTGTGTGTGTGTGTGTGTGTGTGTGTGTGTATGGCATGTATGTATATGTGTATAAACACGATGCGGGTGGGTGAGACAGAGGTAGTTGAGATATACAAAAATTAATGAAACTTAATATGCATCAAGACTTACGTGACTGCATATTAGAGGCACCAAAGTATACATATGTACGCTTATATATATATATATATATATATATATATATATATATATATATATATATATATATATATATATGTATGTGTATATGTATCTGTGTACGAATATATATCTAAATGTGTGTGAGTGTGTATACATATGTGTGTAAAATATACATACATATACATATCAATACATACCTATTTAAATTAATATCTATTTATCTATCAATATACATATATATATATGTTTATGCATATATATATATATATAAATGTATACACACACACACACACACACACACACACACACACACACGCACAAATATACACACCTAATTGGAAACAAAGTATTATATGTATATATATAATTGCGATTAAAGTATTATACAGGCAATTATGTGCATACTATACACATCTGTATGTCTGTTCATAGATTGTGTTTTAGAGGAAACATAATATGCACACACACACAAACACACAGACGCACGCGAGCTCGCACACGCACACAATTATATTCATGTAATATATATATGCTCCATACAGATACATGTATATACGTCTATATGTATGTACAGATACACATGTACATACCTACATACATACATACATGCATACATACTTCCATACATACATACATACACACACACACACACACACACACACACACACACACACACATATATATATATATATATATATATATATATATATATATATATATATATATATATATATATATATACATATGTGTGTTTTGTATCTTCTTATCTATCTATCTATCTACCTATCTATTTATCTATCTATCTATTGATCTATCTATCTATCTATCTATCTATCTATCTATCTATCTATCTATCTATCTATCTATCTATCTATCTATCTGTATGCCTGTAGATATGCATGCTTGTAAGTCTATTTGTATGTATGTATGTATGCATGTGTGTCTATTCCTATGTAAGTATTAGCGAGCATGTATCGGGTTTCCTAATATAACAAACACAACTATGTCTCAATGCCAACGAAAACAAAGACAAGTATAATTTTGAGTAATATTATATTTATTAGCAGAAATATGGCCTTTATTAGACACATAATTACCGAAATTATCATCATTTTCGATAAAAACCCATAATGCCCTTCACCTACAATTAATCGGCAGATTGTAAATTAATATCTCGACCACCATCCCGGTTATAATTACGTATATATACACCCACTCGCACATCACACACCTCCTATCTTGTGCATATAGTTTTCTATATGTTTCGTCCTTATATATATGTATACAACTATGTATGTGTGTGTGTATAGATAGATAGACACATGCATACATAAATACATACATCATGCATATATATTTTTTTACGATATATATATATATATATATATATATATATATATATATATATACATGCATACACACACGTACACAAATACGCACACACACAGATATGTATGTATGTGTATATGATTAATCTGGCTTTGTTTGGCTAATTGTCATTCTTTCGCTACTAACTAAATATCCTGACAATAAACCAACTCCTTTTATTAAAAATGGTATGACTCTTTAAATTAGAAGGCAAAAAGCAGCCAATGTACTGAGCTAGCTCATGTAATCGGTTGGTACTATTAAACGCAAATTCATACCAACACAGATATGCATTAATTCATACATAGCTGTGAGCTTTATGTATATACGAGGTGGTATCAAAAGGTTTCCGGATTAGTAATGTTTAATAAAAAATAACATATTTACTTAAGTTTTATCATCATTTCCTTCGAATTAGACACATAGCGCAGTAAGACACCGTTACGGCCTTGAAGTCGTTTTCCGGAAGCGAGTCGAGAACCTTTTGCGATTCACTCTGTCTCTCGGCAACAGTGTTAAAATGGTGATCTTTGAGCTGCATTTTTATCCTGGGAAAGAGATGGAAGTCCGCAGGAGCTAAATCTGGCGAATAGGTTCGGTGAGGAAACCATACCATGTTGCTTTTGGCTAGAAACTCACGAAAGAGGAGAGCTCGGTGAAGAATCCAGTTCTTCGAGCTCCAGAGATTCGGTCACTTTCGCCGTATGTCCTCCCTCAGACACTTCAAAACGTCGCAGTAGTACTCTCGATTACCAGTATAACTCTGAGGGACGAATTCTCGATACAGAACACCATATTTCGTGGGGTAACGCTAGTGGCAGGCTTTCCAGATCGCTCACCGTCTTTCAGAAACTTTTTTCCGCTTTTGAAGCGCCCATGCTACTTCACACATTACGTACGATTCAAATATAATCTCGTCACCTAAGCTTGCTGAAACATGCTCAATGTCTCTGAAGCAGACTTCCCAAGTTAACTCAAAATTTCACATTGGCTCTTTGTTCCTGTCCATGACAAAGTCGCAGATAACAACAAACACGTGGTCACAAAAGAACAAATTTCACAACTGGTGAAGTAAACACAGCAATGTCACTCGGCATACTGCTTCATGAATGTAATTGCAAGTTGGCATTGCATATGCAACCGTGTGCTGCCATTTGTTGGGGCGCTATAGAATTAGCTCGGGAATTTTTTGATACCATCTCGCATGTGTGTGTGTGTGTGTGTTTTTTTTATGAAACACACTGAGTTCGACAAAATATATTTTGCTTCGTACGTAGTCATTTCTGAGAGTAGGTAGTAAAAAGCTGTAATTCTTCCGAGAGGCGCAGGCAAGAACTTCCTTCTGGGTTCAGTCCCGCTGTGTTACATCTTGGTCAATTGCTACAGTCTCTGACCGACCAAAGATTTGTGAGTAGATTTGGTAGACGGAAACTGAAAGCTAACCGTCGTGTATGTGTGTGCGTACGTGCGTGTGTGTGCGCACGCGTGTGGATGCATGTGCGTGTGTGCATGTAACTTTGTATCTGTCACCCACCACCGTTTGACAACCAGTGTTAGTAGGTTTACGTCCACATAACTTTGCGGTTTGGCAAGAGACCGACAGAATATGTATCTGGTTTTAAATATGAGGACTGGGATCGATTCGTTCGAATAAAATTATTCAAGATGGAGCCCCAGCATGGCCGCACTGTATTAACTGAAACAAGTAGAAGATGAAAGAAAAGATGAAAGATAGAATTGGTTAGAAAGATGGATACAGAAAGATCAGAAAGATGGATTTACCGGCAGGGGTAACAAAGTAATTCCAGGACACAGGTACGAATAAAACACCTCCTTCGGTCATGAATGACCATGGAAGTGCACCTAGAAAGTTGCCATCCGAAGGACAAGTCCGGGCTAGATTGTTTATGGAAGACTTGCAGTCACCCATGCATACCAGACTTCCCTCTCCACGCCACTGATGTTATCCAAAGGAAAGGTAAAAGCCAAAAGGTCAATAGCTTGGTACTAGTGACGTCACAACCCATTTTTAGAGCTGACAGAATTGGAGTAACATAAAATAAAGTGTCTTAATCAAGAACACAACAAATGGCCCGGTCTGGGAATCGAAATCACTACCTCATGATTGTGAGCCCGATGATTGAACCACTGAGCCATGCGCCTTCACTATATATGCATGAATACAAGAATGTTTATGTAGGCCCGCTGCTATGAATGTAAAAATGTATATACTTGCAAATAAAGATGTTTCTCCGTCGGTCTCTATGATGAATATACACTAGTTCGATCAGATGAATAACTTGCTCATTGCTCATAGTATAAGAGGTTAAACATTCCAAAGATGTGTGTAAATCTTAACTTAATTCTCAGGTAGGATCACACGGATATTGTGTAGGTAGCGAGGCTGTGCAATGCAGCTACAATCTATGTTATGGGCTTTCATGTACACGCTGCCAATATATGGGTAGAACCGAGACTACAGAAAATATCATTCGACTAAGATATATGTGTGTAGACATACATATATGTTTTGTATATATGTGTGACTATCTGTATATAGTTACCTATATATATATATATGTGTGTGTGTGTATAGATATGTGTGTATGTGTGTATGTGTGTATGTTTGTGCTTCTATGTGTGTGTGCTCATATGTGTCTGTACATGTATCTATGTATGCATGTATCTGTGAAATGTGTTATATAATTCAGCAAGTACTGAGGCAACTCGGTTTAGATGGGGAGTGAAACAGTTTTTTTGTGAGTAAAATACAATTATTCATATGCAAGTTACCACTAGTTTTATGTAAGAAACAGACTCTGGAATAAATATGATGTAGAAGAAAAAATATTATCACCGGACCCATCTAAATATATAAATAGGTGTACATATGTGTATGTGTTTGTGTGTGTGTGTGTGTGTGTGTGTGTGTGTGTGTGCATATTTGGGTGTGAGTATTTTTGGTCTGTTACGTGTTACAGTTATTGGACTGCAGTGATACTCGTGTAATATTTGTATCTCTCCGTGTCTACTTTCGTGTGCATCGATACACGCGCATCTTTCTTTACATATTATTTCTTCCGAGATGTGTAACGATATACAGCAAGCCCCCAATATCTATCTATAACTATAGCAGTCTTCTGCAACCTGCTGCTATCTGATGTACTTAATCCTTTATTATTGTATTTTCCTTTTCCGGGTCCGTGTATTGGCCAAATCGTTTCAGCGTCAGACATTCATCTCCTTTATGCTCTACCAATCAAGTGCCCAAGCTAAATAAAAACCTTCCTTCCTTCCTTCAAGTTTTGTCCTTGCACAAATGTAAAAATTCATTTTTTATATTTTTCAATTGTAGTTGAACTTGCAGCTGCTGTTGGTTTTTTTAAAATTCTTTTTAGCTACGCTTGATGTTATTTTAGCTGTTTTATAATCCTAGGTCAGCGCTGATCAAGCACATTTATGACCAAAGCCATTCGACAGGCGACTGCCACGTCATTTTAGATGCATCTCTTAGTCTATATATCAACCAATGTGTCCTTTAATAAAGTTAGGCGTATTCAAGGAGGGGAACTCGTTGCTATTTCTAGGACAAGAGATGGAGTGTATGATGCATGATTTCACCTGATTTGAAAAAGTACTAGACAGTGAGCAAGGAACGTTTACCCAGAAGAATTTCATAGCAGCCAAGTTTCACAGATTTACTCTTATCATGTGTAACGGTATTGTTTTTGAAATTTTCTCTTTAGTAAGATATCAGTGAAGAGCAACATAGAAAGGTGGATTGCTAAAAGATTTGGCCTGTTGGCAGGTGTACTGGTCATCATTTGGGAATGAGAGATATTGAAAGTAACGGTAGAGAAGTTGGTTAACTTTTACCTTTTGTTTGTTTCAGTTATTAAACTGCTGCCATGCTGGTGCACCACCTTCAAGAATTTTAAGTCGACCGAATAGACCCTGTTACTTTATTTTCTTTTTAAACCAAGTACTTATTCTATCAGTGTCATTTGCCGATCCGTTAACTTACGAATACGCAAAACACCAACACCAGTTGCCAAGCTGTGGTTAAGGGACAAACATAGACACACAGACACAGACACAGACACACAGACACACACACACACACACACACACACACACACACACACACACACACACACACAAACACTCTCTCACACACACACACGTATATATATATGAGTAGATAGGTAGGTAGATAGGTAGGTAGATAGATAGATAGATAGATAGATAGACACATACATACATACATACATACATACATACATACATACATACATACATAGACAGACAGATAGATGGATACTATACGACCAAATCCACTCCCAAGCCTTTGGTCGGCCTGAGGCTGTAGTAGAAGACCAAGATTCCTCGCAGTTGGACCGAACTCGGAACAATGCAGTTGGAGAGCAAGCGTCTTACTACATTGCCACGCCTTCGTCTATGTTAATGAATATATCCTTCACTTGTGAGATGTCATAAGTGATAGAAATAGATCGATAGTTGAATAATAATAAAGCTTCGTATATTAATCACTTCCTTCCATGTGATGCACAAATCCTGAATTGCTTTTTAAAGGTACCGTTCACTCCACATCCGAGTTGTTTGTACCGAGTCAGAAAGCGCCTTAAATTCGTTCCTTCGTTATTGCAAATAGGGTTGTGAAATAAGACCCTTTCTTCCAGAAACAGTTTCACCTAGCACGCTTACGCGCACACGCACAGACATATACACAAACATATTACATACATAGATACATATATACATACATTTGTTTGCGCATGTGTGTGTGTATAAGTGTGTCTATCTCTGTTTGTGAAGTGTGTGTATCTGTATGTGTGCATATAAGTATGCGTAATATGCTAGTCCATACTTCTCAGAGAGCTCACTTTGGTCATGTGGCGTAATCCGTGATATATGGTCTGAATGTCAATGCTTCATAACATGATGTGTTTGTATGTTCTAATGTGTTTGTATGTTTGTTTCATGTGTGAATGTGAAAGAGAGAGAGAGAAAGTGAAGCAGAATATGTGTAAGATGATATTTTGGCTTCCATAACAGTGTGTATTTTTATGACAAGCAGAATAACCAGTGAAAATAGTCCATGTGCACTATTTATCATTGTAAGTGACATATTTATCCGCGACGGTTCGCTCGATTTGTGCCTACAGAAGTGAAACTGATGGAATAGTAGACAGCTTAGACATTAAATAACTACCGTAATAATCCGCCATGAAAAATGTGATCAGATCGTTTTGAACGAATCATAAATTTAAAGGCCAATTAGATGGTTGTTCGTGATCTATGGATTGTTAATTCAAATATAGCTTCTCCCTTATGTATCTCCTGTCTAATTCATTTCTCTTCTTACTTATTTAACACATTTCGTCACCCTTTCTGTTTTCTCGCCACAACCTTCTTTACATCTCTATTTCCTAACCTCTATATCTATATATTATTTATATTTCCACCCCATTCTCTCTCTGTCTATCTATCTATCTATCTATCTATCTATCTATCTATCTATCTATCTATCTATCTCCCTCTCTCTCTATATACACACATATATATATATATGTATATATATGTATATATATATATATATATATATATATATATATATATATATATATATATATATATATATATATATACATATGCTTGTGTAGTGCGTGTGTATCTACGTATGTTTGTTTGTGCATGCGTGTGTATATATATGCATATGTATGTATGTATGTATATATATATATATATATATATATATATATATATATATATATATGTATGTATGTATATACACACACATATGCACACACATACGTATATGCTTACATACATTTACATACATAGTCCTCCTCTAGTTTTAAAACTTTCTGTCTATCTCTCTCTCTCTCTCTCTCTCTGTCGCTCTCTCTCTCTGTCACTCTCTCTCTCTCTCTGTCGCTCTCTCTCTCTCTCTCTCTCTGTCACTCTCTCTCTCTCTCTCTGTCGCTCTCTCTCTCTCTTCTTCACTCATTCATTTTTATTCTCTATTCTTCACTCATAAACTCATAAATCAATACATTTCTATTTTATTACTATTTAATTACTTCACGGTGGTAAACTAGCAGAATCCTTTAAGCGTCGAAAAAAAAGAAATGCTTAACAGCATTTCTTCGGACACTACATTCTGAATTCAAATTCTGCTGAGGTCAACTTTTCTATTCCTCCCTTCGAGGTCGAAAAGTAATTAACAATTGCAGACAAGTGTCGATTCATCGAATCATTCCCTCTGCTGCCTTTATGCCAAAATTTCAAACTATTATATAATTAATATAGTTCTATATTTAAGAGATGAGGAATAATGTACATTATTCACAGTTGACGGATATTTATCCTCATCTTGTTTGTTGTTAACACAACGTTTCGGCTGATATACCTTCCAGCGTTCATCAGGTGTCTTGGGGAAATTTCGAACCTGAGTTCTCATTCCTAAGGTATTTATCGATGTTGTTGCTGTTATTATTATTATTATTATTATTATTATTATTCAAGTCACTGCCTGGAATCGAACTCGGAATTTTGGGGTTAGTAGCCCGCGCTCTTAACCACTACGCCACATGCCCTTGGACATATATAATTATTTCAAAAACGGTTATTTGGCATAATCTTTAGAATGTCTAAAACAATATACCTTGTGGTATTTATTTGCTCATGTTCTTCATGCACTGATTCCAAACCACGCAGACTTTGACCAAGGGTCGATAAATACGGTACTGATCACGTACGAGTAAGACAATGTAATCGTCTAGTACTCCTACACTTATAATTGCTGCCATGTAACTAAATGGGAAAACAATTATTTAAATACACTTATCATTCTTCTTTCTCTCTTTCTCTCCCTCGACTCGATAAATATGTACCTACTGAGCACTGGGGTTGATGTAATCGACTATCCCCTATCCCTAAAATATTTCAGGTCTCGCCCTTATCGTAAAAATGATTGCACCCAAGGATACTTTCTTGTACTCCTCTCTACCTTTAACTTGCAACTATTAAGTTACAAATATTTAAGTCTATCTTTTTATACTTCTCGCAACCCCATTCTCACTCTCTGAATTTATCTCTAACTCAACACCTCTATACTTCTAATTATCTTCATCTTTCCTTCTTTAACAACAGCGCGCTATATTCATAACTAATGTTTTTTACTAGTTCTAACATTCACTCCTTCTCTCAATACTCATTCCTCACCTCTTTTTTTTTTATCCTCAATATTTCCACTACATCTAACTTGAACCCCCAAAATTGCCTGGGCATATTTATATTTACTCCAACATCATTCATATTCAACTATCCCTTTTTATAATCTTTCTATTTCTCCCTTACTCACTTTCTCTCTCTCTTTAAACCTCGCCTCTAGTAACCCATAACTTTCTTAATTCAAATTTACATTTATCCATTGTGTTTCATCATTTTCTATTCGAAATCTAAAAGAAAAAAAATGAAAGAACACAAGTCGACAGCTCCAGGAGGTCACGTCTACAGATTTTGTTGGAATCACTAAGAATTCTCTATATGTTATGCAATTTGGTACATGTTCGCAATTCTTTTTGGTGTCAGTAATCTGCTTGATTGATTGATCGACTTTAGCGACGCACTTGGTTTTTTGTTTTTTTTTTGCTTTTTTACCTCGCTGCCAGCATTCGTCCGAGTGTACCTCACTGAACTGCTTTCTTTTCATGATGTATATGACTTCAGTCTTTGAGACCTTGCACTCATCAGGCAAGTAACTTGATTGTGGTCTTGTATTTAGTCCCACTGGACGGCATCTTGTGCAAGAATTTTCTGCCTTGTATTAAAGCATCGAGTCGACCAAAGACTTGTGAGTGGAATTTAGTCGAAGAAATCTGAAAGAAGCCCGTCGTATACACACACACATACATATACGTATATATATATATACATACACACACATACATACACATACATAATACATACGTACATATGTATATGTATGGAAGCATGTATGTATGTACAGCTGGCTAACTCGCTTGATGTGCGTGTGTGTGTGTGTGAGTATGTGTGTGCATCTTTGTGTATGTTGATTTGTTTACGTCCTCGTAACATAGCGGTTCAGCAACGATGACCGATAGAATAAATACCAGGCAAAAATTAATATGAATAAAAATAAATACTAGCGTTGATTTGTTTCGCTGAAACTTTCAAGCTATCGCCCCAGCATGATGCAGTTCAATGGCGAAAACAAGTAAAAAGAAAATAAACGCTAAATGATATGGCATTGGTAAAGAAATTTTACTGGAAGCAATTACAAAGAATGAAATTGTTTCCGATCAGAAATCAAATGACGATTTCGAAATAATACGGTCAAATGACACAGTACGAAGATAAACTCTGGGAACTGACGATAGCCAACTGGATAGTTAGCGTTCAGAATTTAACCACTGGAAACAACTCACATCCTAAACTTAACACAGCTATTGATACTATAACGTTGGGGTATCAATATTTACTATTTTATCGATCGTTTGATGTGTGTACAGCGAACGAGGTTAACTTTTCAGAAGATGGAGGGATTTTCTTTGGGTGGGAAGAAGGGGTTAACGATTTGGTGCTGCAAGGAAATGACTGTGTTTGAGTGAATACCGATGGAGCTGCTGTATTGACAGGAGAGACAGTTGGCTTTCAAGTTGAAATCAGATTTGCCAGCAATACACATCCTATTTTTGCACGATATACTGGTTACAAATTTTGGCATAAGACCAGCAATTTCGGGACAGAGGTAAGTCAATTGCATCGACCCCATTGTTCAACTGGTACTTATTTTATCGACCTCGAAAGGATGAAAGGCAAAGTCGATCTCGGCGACTTTCGAACTCAGTTGGTTAAGTCGAAAAAAATGCCGCTAACCATTTTTTTCCGGCGTTTTAACGATTCTGCTGCCACCTTCAGTTTCAAATTTTGGCACAGGGCCAGGAAGGTTTCGATTTGATTATTTCAACGGCAGTGCTCAACTGGTACAATTTTATTGACTCCGAGAGATTGAAAGGCAAAATCTACTTCGGCGAAATTTGAACTCAGAACGCAAAGACGGCGAAATACCGCGAAGCAATTTGCCCGGCGTGCTAACGATTCTGTCACCCAGCTGCCTTATTTTGCATGATATATTGGGAGTCATACCTAGCCCAAAAAACTACTTCAGATTTCAATGCGGTTATACAAGATGCCGTTAAAGCTACCGACTTCATTAAAACCCGTGCACTTAATGGCCACCTTTAGGCAAATCTATGTGATGAAATGGGATCCTATCTTAACGCACTTTTACTGCATATAGAAGTGCATTGGGTGTCAAAAACATAAGCTCAGAGACGGCTGTTTAGTGTTGAAGAATTAATGAAGGGTAAATTATATTCCATTCCGAAAATAACTCAGATATTGCCATTATTATTATTATTATTATTATTATTATTATTATTATTATTATTATTATTATTATTATTATTATTATTATCATCATTATGATTATTATTATAAGTAGTAGTAGTAGTAGTAGTAGTAGTTTCGAAATGAAAATTGGTTGCTAAAATTATGACATTTGTCAGATTTATTTGGTGTCGGGTGCGTGGTTGGTTAGTGGCGAGATAGTCGGGTAAAAAAAAAACAAAACAAACAAAAAAACAAACAAACAAAAAACATGACTATTTAAGAGAAGGTGAGAGCTGGGACTAAAGGATAGAGAGCGGGTGAGACAAGGCATGCGTAAAAGAAAAAAACAGTTCAACTAACCTCCGTTCATAGTAATTCTGATTTATATAGCGATACATTATAACACATTATACACGCAAATACACATATGCACACAAACACAAATATTTGTATATAATTTTATTGAAAGTGACCTCGAAGTATCGCCAAGTATGCTGCCTATTCACAGTATGAATAAGCCACATACTTAACAACTCTAAGTATGTGTCAGTGCCAATAAAATTACTATATATATATGTTAGACACTACAATTGTATTGAGTGCAATATTTAGTCGATGTTCGTTAATTTTATGTAGTCACTCTCATTTTAAGCTATATATGTGTACATACATACGTATATCCATATGCACATAAAAATACATAGTACAAGCGCGCAAGTGTGCGCGTTTGTGTATGTGTGAGTGTGTGTGCGCGAGCGCGTATAATTTCTCTCTGTGTAACTAACTTCCTGTTTGACAATATATTTGACCGTCTGCATATTTCTATGTCTCAGGATATACGGTATTAAGTTTCACTGGATTTTTCTATATATCTCAAACGATATCTATCTATCTATCTATCTATCTATCTATCTATCTGTCTGTCTGTCTGTCTGTCTGTCTGTCTGTCTGTCTGTCTGTCTGCCAGCATGTCTGTCTGTCTGTGTATATGTCAGCCTATCTATCTATCTATCTATCTATCTATCTATCTATCTATCTATCTATCTATCTATCTATTTATCTATCTATCTATCTATCTGTCTGTCTGTCTGTCTGTCTGTCTGTCTGTCTATCTATCTATCTATCTATCTATCTATATGTCTATGTAGCTATCTATTTATCTAATTATCTTTATATCTGTCTGTAATTAACAATCCAGCCCTACAAACACAAACACACACACTCACACACACACACACACACACACACACACACACATACACACACATTATATCCACGTATGTATGCAGGAACGTTCATATGAATGTACACCATTAGTATGTACGTATGTATGTGTATATGTGTGTGCGCGCGCGCTTGTGTGCGTATATCTCCATATGTACGTGTGGATATGCATATATACATATATTATATTTACAACTATCATCTTCCCCATGCCAATCTCAAGCCCTCATTCAGTAAACTATCTAGCCTGTGTCTTTTATTTTGATTCCACCGTAACCAGTTACCCCCCCCCCCATCACATTCTCGAAGCAGCCTCGCACGTACCAAACCTTCCCATTCACTAATATCTTGCCGTCATATTTCATTTCAATTACCGCCCAGCAGGACCTTAACTCTATGTTTCCATAACAACGTTGCCATAGTGTGTGTCCATTGACTCTCCCGTTTAACCTTGTTCGTTAAACACGAGGAAACACTTAATATCGCAACAGTGGGTGGGGTCTTTACTTACGTCGTTGATCGGCATTTTTGCGTGTGCATATTTAGGGGGGTTTGTACATGCATAAACAGCGCGAGTTTGTTGTGTAGTTATCTGTAAATAGCTATATGTATATGGAAATATATATATTTTCGCGCTCTCTTCTCCTCTTTCTCTCGCTCTTCCTCTCTCAGTTTTACTTTCTCTGTATATGGGCATGTATGTCTGTGTGTTTAAGTATAAGTATAGAAGACTAGAAATAGCTACTTTTAAGAAAGAGCATTTTCGGTCCTCTGTATATTTGTAAATATCTTTTGTAATAGTACCTAATAGGCGCAGGAGTGTCTATGTGGTAAGTAGCTTGCTTACCAACCACATGGTTCCGGGTTCACCCCCACTGCGTGGCACATTGGGCAAATGTCTTCTACTATAGCCTCGGGCCGACCAAAGACTTGTGAGTAGAATTGGTAGACGGAAACAAAAGAAGCCCGTCGTATATATGCATATATATATGTATGTGTGTCTGTGTTTGTCCCCGCACCATCGCTTGACAACCGATGCTGGTGTGTTTACGTCCCCGTAACTTAGCGGTTTGGCAAAAAATGACCGATAGAATAAGTACTAGGCTTCCAAAGAATAAGTCCTGGGGTCGATTTGCTCGACTAAAGGCGGTGCCCCAGCATGGCCGCAGTCAAATGACTGAAACAGGTAAAAGAGTAAGAGTAAGAGTAATATATGTATTTGAAATATTAGCTTTTGGATCTTTTTTAAAACGGGGGCCACATTTTTCATTAATGTTTTACGTAGTGCTTTTGGTACCGAAAGACTTTCAAACTTCGTATACTTATCTATTTTGTGTTATAGAACAGAAAAATATTTTTGTATTTGAATTTATTTCATGTAAAAAATTGTGTTATTTCGATAATTTCAACCAATCACTGACGTCCATTCAGCCGATATACATTAAGTGCCGACTACATAAACAAACGATTCTTCGTTTTATTTGCTTTTTTCATTTTAAATTTGCTTTAACCCTAACCCTAACCCTAACTCTAACCCTAGGGTTAGAGTTAGGGTTAGGGTTAGGGTTAATTGTTTCAGAATCGTTTGTTTATGTAGTCGGCACTTAATGTATATCGGCTGAATGGACGTCAGTGATTGGTTGAAATTACAGAAATACGACAACTTTAACATGGAATAATTTATGGATTTCTTTTTTTTTTAAGAAGACTAAGAGAAAAAGATGTTTTATATGACACATTCTACCAGTGATCCAAGTTTCAAAGTGTTTCGTTAATGAAAAATGTGGCCCCCGTTTTAAAAAAGATCCTAGCCTTTTACGCACATACTACATATTTATAAAATACATCAAGTACAGGACATCACCAACGAGCGAAAAATACGTAAATACATAACGAGTGACAAGTACGGGACAAAATACCAAAAGAGTTCTAACCCGTCCTCAGTTGTCGACTGTTAATTACTCCCAATCTATTTCGATCTTTGAACGACAAGAGAGGAGACTTTTATAAAACAGCAGCATCCAGAAATTTCGGAAATATAAAATTTGTGAAGAGTTAGAGCTTCGAATGAACAAACAACGACAGAATGGACGTACAGACTAAACAATCCACGAAGACGAACATTAAGGGCCGTTAGACCAAGATGCATTTTAATGGGTAACGTCTGGGAGAAATTTTGAAAGGACATAGAATAAATAGAAGAGAAGAAAATAGTAGAACAGTAAAAAAAGAAAGAGAAAAATGACGTCCAGCTAAATGGCTGTTGCGTCCAGAAAAAACAGAAGTGAGAGGAAGGCCTGCAGTAACGTGGGAGCAGACAGGCACAGGAGAAGGTGGACAAGAGAGAAGATGTGGGAAAGAAACAAAGGGAGTTACGAGAAAGGAGACAGAAGTAAAGCTAGTAGGGAGTGGAAGAAAGATAGACAGGAGACGGCAAAGAAGTATGGGAGAAACGGAAAATAAAGAGGATTATAGAGGGATAGAAAGAAAGAATGTGTGAAAGAAAGAAAGAAAGAGAGAAAGACAGAATGAATGAAAGAAAAGAACTGAGAGTAGTGTCGCAGAAATTATAAATAAAAGTAGAAACTTACTGCGAACTAGGCTGCATGGCGTTCGATTATAAATAAAAAAAAATAATAATAAAATAAAGCCAGTACAGGACATCATCGACGGTTGAAAAATAGGTAAAAAGAGAAGAGATAAGTACGTGAGAAAATACAAAAAAATATGGATCTTGTTCAAAACGGGGGCACTAGTATTTTCTTAACGAAACACTTTGAAACTTGGGACACTGGTAGAATGTGTCATATAAAACATTTTTTCTCTTAGTCTTCTTAACAAAAAAACGTACATCGCAAGTTATTTCATGTTAACGTTGTCGTATTTCTGTAATTTCAACCAATGACTGACGTCCATTCAGTCGAATACAGTAAGTGCTGACTACGTAAACAATCGATTCTCAAACGATTCTGGCGGTGATAAAATTATTATTTCCTTGTCAAAAAATGGCTGAAGCATATTGGCAGTAGGGTTAGGGTTAGGGTTAGGGTTAGGGTTAGGCAGTAGCTAATAAACCTTTCATACAGTTCAGGCAGATGTTAACGAAATAAACACGCGTGAAAGAAAATGAAAAAAGCAAATGTTGTACACATACAGTTCAGGTAGATATTAACAAAATTATAAATGGAGATTAAATACGCTTTACACCGCTTAAACTGCCAAAGGAGTAAGTGTAAACAGCGCCAAAGGAGTAAGTGTAAACAGCTGAATACTTGTCAGTGATTGGTTGAAATTATCGAAATAATACAATTTTTTTACATGAAATAAATTCGAATACAAAAATGTTTTTCTGTTCTATAACACAAAATAGATAAGTATACGAAGTTTGAAAGTCTTTCGGTACCAAAAACACTACATAAAACATTAATGAAAACTGGTGCCCCAGTCTTGAACAAGATCCAAAAATATACATCTTCTCTCTAATACTAATATCCAATACTAATATCTTGGTGATATAATTCAAAACAAAGCGTCTGTCGAGTACAATGCAATAATAAAGAATTAAATGAACGATAAATGAGAAAGAGATTATATCATGAACGTTATTATTATAGCGTTTTTAAAGTTCCAATGAAGCTATCGGATGATACAGAAGCATGCAATTATTAAGGGAGCTGAAAGGAGCTCGTCATATATGTGTGCGTGTCTGTGTGCGCACGTGTGTGTGTGTGTGTCTTTGTGTCTGTTTGTTCCTGCATCACCGCTTGATCACCGGTGTTGGTTTGTTTATGTCCAAGTAATCTAGCAGTTCAGCAAAACAAAACGATAGAATGAGTACTAAGCTGAAAAAAAAAAAAGTTCAGGGATCCATTTGTTCGACTAAATCGCCGCAGGCAAGAGATTGAAGCAAAAGAATACATATATATATATATATATATATATATATATATATATATATATATATATATATATATTCTTTTATTCTTTTACTTGCTTCAATCATTTGACTACGGCCACGCTGGAGCACCGTCTTCAGTCGAACAAATCGACCCCAGGACTTATTCTATGTAAGCCTAGCACTTATTGTATCTGTTCTTTTGCCGAACCTCTAAGTTACTGAGACGGTTGTCAAGCGATGGTGGACAAACACAGACACACAAATACATGCATACATACACACATACATACATACATACGTCCATACATACATACATCCATACATACATACACACACACATACATACATTCATACATACATACATACATACATAGGCGCACGTACACATATGTATACACAACGGGCTACTTTCAACTTCCATCTACCGAATCCAATCATAAGGCATTGGTCGGCCCGAGGCTATATAGTTTGGGACACTTGCCTGAGGTGCCTCACAGTGGGACTGAACCCGGATCCATGTGGTTGGGAAGAAAGCTTCTTACCACACAGTCATCGCCCCTATATACATACATGTGCGTGTGTGTATATATATATAAACAATATATGAGTATATGCATATGTATGTACATATATGTACATACCTTTATCTACATGTACATATAGATACATATCTGGGTAGATGACGTTGCAAAAGAACATGGACAAAATGATAAACACGGTATACACACACACACACACAAACACACACACACATATATATATACGTACATGTATAGATGCATATATATACATAAATATATATATATATTTATATATATACACACACACACACAACATATGTGTGTGTGCATATTGTATAAATAAATATATTTAGTATGTGTGCATCTATGTATGTGTGTATACGTGTGCGTTTGTGTGTGTGGATGTATGCAAAACCGCACGTGTGTTATGGGAGGGTGTAACAGGAAAGTTACACACTTCGCTAAGATCACTAAGCTTAACACTGGTGACAAGCAGATTATTTGAGCACGGCTGTGACATAGAAATCTGGGAAGATTTCAAACTATTTCCTGCCTCTTTGACAACTAATTTCCAATTAGTTTGCGCTGTTTTCACTAATACTTACCCTTTAGACGCCTTGTTTACGGGGATGCTCACCACTGTGTGCGCTGCGCGACTTTACACACACACACACTCACACACACACACACACTCACACACACACACACACACACTCACACACACACACACACACACTCACTCACACACACACACACAAACATACACACACTCATGCACGCACGCACGCTCAAACGCGCGCGCGCGCGCACGCGCTCGCGAAGTTTTAACGTTTTCCCTCTGTGTGTAAATATATATCTGCTGTTCTTTGTTTGCCTCTTTCTCTCTCCCTCTCTTTCTTTCACTTTGCCTCTCCCATTCTTTCTCTCCCCTTCACTCTCTCTCTCTCTCTCCTTCTGTCTCTTTGTTGATCTGTCTGTCTGTCTCTATCTATCCCCACCGTCTTTCTCTGTCTCTCAAAATTAACAATCAGACAGAAATTACAATCCATTTTAATTGTGCGCGCATGACCAAGTGCGTGTATGTGCATGTGCGCGCGCGCGTGTTTATTTCTGTGTTTGTATGTTGCTTTTTGTTATTAATTACTGCGTTTGTTAATTAGTCTATGACCTTTGAAGCAACTTCTGCCCTGGTTTAATTCATTCGCTTGACGTTTACTTAGTATTCTTCTAGCTTGATATACATTTGTACGTATATGCATATGTACGTACTTATGCATGTATAGGTATATGCATGTATGTATATACTGTATGCATATGTATGTGTGTGTGTGTGTGTGGATGGATGGATGAATGAAGGGATGGAGCGAGGGAGGAAGGGATACATGCATGCATGCGCTTATGTCAGTCAAGTTGTGTCATGGGAATGACTTTAAACTGTATGCGGTAGTGATGTGCTGGTTCGAATGCTCCAGGATTTTTAGGAAGGTGGAACCACCTTTTAGCGACTACTTTCCCCATGACTGCTCTGACCCGTACTAGTAACACCCAACCGGGTCCCAGGTTTGTGCTAACTAGCATACTTAATGACATTCCATCTGAGCGCGGGGACGTAAAATTACTCTTGGTCGGCGATCCTTCTAGAAGAGGGCCTGCAGTTTCATATGATTACTGGTCATCTCGCTTCGGACTTTCACAGAAACCGAGGGAGTGGTACTCATATTGTGCTAGCGTTTATCCCTATAATCCACTGGCGTACAGATGTCCCTTTACGCTGAAGTTATTTGTCATTCTATGTACTGAATGTCCCATGCCAATGGGAAAATGGCGTCGTGTGTACAACTAAACAGTTGGAAGTGCACAGTGAGTCATAACTTTTGTCTGTCTGTATGCTTTAAACTATGAAAATCTGCAGCTGAACTGGACTCTCATTTGAGAGAACATGGACCTTTATTTTCGTCCAGGGTGCTCAGAAGATTTGCTATGCTATAGATCAGGGGTAAGTTCCTGCATTTGCGTATGCATCTGTGTATTTTTATGTATATATATATATATATATATATATATATATATATATATATGTTGTGGATAGCCTAGTATGCGTATATGCTATTGTAATTTTATTTTATTTTGAATGCAGCGTATATTTTATTTTATTTGATTTGATCTTAATGTGTTAATTCGAATATAATTAATTATTTACAATATGTATTTTGAGCCCATTTTTCTATTTAAGGTTTTCTTCGATATTTTTTTAAATAGGATGAATCTTTATTAAATTCATTTGTTTTGTTCATTACGCATCCATGACCGTTATTTGAAACGACCAATCAAACGATTCCATGTGTTTAAAATTTTATATCACTTTTGATTGCATTGTTATTCCTTTCCCATTTCTAACAAAACTGTCCGATGAACGGGAACGTGAAACTCAGAGTAACAGGCTTTTGTTATATTTCTGCTGCTTTTAAATAAAGTATATATATATATATATATATATATATATATATATATATATATATATATATGTGTGTGTGTGTGTGTGTGTGTGTGTGTGTGTGTGTGTACATACATACATATATATATATATATATATATATATATATATATATATATATATATATATGTCTATTGGTATTTCTGTTCATATTTATCCCTGCGTGTGCATGATGAATGTATCTATATGTTAACGTGTGTGAATGCGCGCGCGTATGTGTATATGATTGTGTGTGTGTGTGTAATTGTGTACGGGGGTCAGCTGTCAAAGATGTCTAGTAATACCCCCTCTAAATATGTAACATGTCTTTACAGTCGACATTTTGCTGTAGAAATATGAAGAGGACTTTCAAAAAAAAGCAATATCACAGTTAATTCCTTTGACCTTTACAACCGGTTAATACAGAAAGAACGCTGACGTTACTTTATATCTCCTCTCACTGACATCACAGATCCAGGGATTCGTGTATACACATACCTATGCCACAGCTACGTGTACGTGCGTTTGTGTGCGGGACAGAGAGTGTGTATGCGTGTACGAATGTATAAGCATTTATGTATGAATTATCACCAACTTCTACATACAAACACACACATACATTCATACGTATACATGTTCCTACGTATATGAATGTGCTTATGTATTGTATAAGTAAAGCCATACTTGAGCTAGCTTCAGAGCTTGTGTGTGTGTGTGTATTGAATTATATGTATGTGTTGGCTTGTATGAGGCAAACGGACACCTGTCTTCGAAGAGACGCTGTACGCCGAAATCATATGATCTCTCAATTCCGGTGCCCATAATAGACACATTCTTGTCTGCTAACGATACATATGTATGTTTTTATGCATCATGAGCCTATATGAATTGACTTATCAAGGCGAATACTGCAGTGTTTATTGTTCTAAACAGACATCCTCGTTATGTTGTACATAATGATTCTTTTGCTATTAATAATGTTTGTGTGACTAATATCTATATTTTAATAATCCTGCTGGCTATTTGCGACATTAGTGCAGGAAAAGTTACTATAATTCTATGTATCGTTGGCAGCGAGATTTGGCTGATATGCGGAGAGTATGCATATGATATCAGCTTTTGTATTTCAATTTCCAGGAACTTATATTTACTTACTTTGTCAAAATCCTTTACTGGTATAGTTTTATCAGTGGGAATACTTACTTCTATTAGTCTACAAGTATTTTCTTCTTCCCTGCCTTTAATAATTATGTCTGCTCGATTAGCCTGGATCACTCTGTCGGTGTTGATTGGAAAATTCCAGAGGATAGTAACAGTTTTACCTTTAGTGACTGGCTCGGGATGATGTTCATACCAGTAAGCAAGAGTGCTGATTTTGTAGTGTTTACGTATTTTCCAATGTAAATACTGTCCTACTCTGTCGTGGCGAGTTTTGTATTCGTTTGGTGTCAGCAGAGAACATTCCGAGACGAAATTGTTTATTGTTCCGTCAAACGTGTCGCAGAATCAGCATTTAGGTTCAGAACCGTTTTGAAGAAATGTAGCTAGGTAGTTTTTGGTGAGCATACTTTGATCTTGTGCCGCCAATATGAAACCTGCAGTTTCTGCTTTCAGTCCTGAGCTTCTTAGCCACTGATGGGTTGTTGCTTGGTCTACAGCAACATTTCGGCTTCGAAGTATATACTGCCCATGTAGATGCTTCTGGCTCCCATCACTCCTCATTTTATTTCTGCTCGTTCATTTTGCAGTCTGTTTGATCCGTTTTGCTTGTTTTGTGGCAGAGGTTTCAGGTTCTTCATCTATTTCAGGGTTAATGCCGAGTTCCCTTGCGAACTTGCAAGCTTCCTTAAACAATAGGATGTGATTTTTTACTGCTTTCGAGTTCACACACAAGCCGCAGCATTCAGTCCTATGTACTAGATAAGTACCAGTTCATTACTATTGTGGAGTTCTTATATCGCAGTTCTCTCTGCATCGTTCCTCTTCCCCCATTACTTCTAGGTAAGTACAGACGATCAACGTCTACTGTTAAGGGGTGCATGTTCTTAGATGTAAGTAATTTTCTTGTTTTCCTGTCCAAGCGTTGAAGTTCTGTAAGATGTCAGTTAATAATGTTAAAACTATATTGGAGTACTGGAAGTGCCAGAGTGTTAAGGGCTTCGATGCGATTTTTCGAGCTGAGTTCAATTTTTAGTATGAGTCTTATTCTCATGTAATAGTCCTTTCATATTTTTTCCCTCATAGTAGCATGTTGTATACTATCTCCTTCGTTTATCTCCAGGTATTTATAACTTTCTTGTGGGTGAAGCTCCTTGATAGTAGCGTCGGTATCTAATTTAATGGAAGCTGTTTGTCTGAGTTTGCCTCTTACAAAAGTTCCTTTAGCACACTTATGAAGGCCAAAATCCACACCACTAAATACATGACAGTAATTTAATCAGAAGTTGGTGAATAATATGATTTACTTCCATCTCACAGATCTGAGATTCTCCATGGACGTAATTTGTATTATTATTATTACTATTATTATTATTATTATTTTATGTTTGACTTTTGTTTTGCATTTGTACAAGTTGGATCCAAGTCTCACCCAGAGACCTCAAGAGACAACAAGTTAGAAGTTCATGTAGGTGTTATGCCTAGGGTACCATATATTTGGATTTGTACAGTTTTGTTCAAGTGAATGTTTAAGAAACCATAAGAAAATTATGTTTGCTTTAAAATTTGAGATCACATAGACAGTATTTTACGTAGGATATGGGCAGTTCCCATGAGCACTATCTTTTGGACTTCAGCCATTTTGGGGTTTCCTGGTATCTGAGCTAGGTAGTAATCAGCCCGTTTCGCTGTCATTCCCAGGGCACCTATGACAATAGGTATTGTTTTCGTCTTCAGATTCCACATTTTGCTAATTTCTATTTCAAGATCTTTATATTTGCTCAGTTTTTGGTAGGTCTTGACAGATACGTTTATATCAATTGGGACAGTCATATCAATGAGGAGGCATGATTTTTGTCTGAAGTCTTTCAGTATGATGTCTGGCCTATTTGCGTCTATCTTTCTGTCAGTTTGAATGGTGAAGTTCCAGAGGAGTGCAATGTGATCATTTTCAAGTACTGGGGGTGGTTTGTGTTCCCACCAGTTTTTATCATGGGGCAAGTCCAGGTTTTTGCATATTACCCAGTGAATATATTGTGCAGCTCTATCATGCCTGTTGAGATACTCTGTAGGCGCAAGCAGACTGCACATGGAGACAACATGATCGATGGTCTCATTTTGTTGTTGGCATATACGACATAATGGGGAGCTGCCGTTCTTTAATATGTTGGCCTGGTAGTTCTTTGTAGGTAGGCATTGATCTTGGGCTGCTATGATAAACCCCTCTGTTTCTGATTTCAATCCAGAGGCCATTAACCATTGGTGGGTAAGGGCTTTGTCAATATGTGCATTATTCGCTCTCTTTGGGTATTTGCCATTGAGAGGTTTTCCATGCCATTTTTCAGTCATAATAGCTAAGGCAGCAATTTTAGCACGGGTTTTCAAGCGCTTAGCTTTTTCTGTAGGTGTTTCTAGTTCGTCTAATTCTTGAATTTGTTGCAATTGGAATTCACTTAGATATTCCTTTGCCTGTTTTGTTACTGAGTAAGATGCTTTCTTGCTTTCATATTTTAAGACAAGTTTTAGCATCCAGTCCTCAGAGTTTTTCATATAGGTGTCTAGGCCAATTGTGGCTACCTTCATTGATAATGCCAGCTGTAGTAGTCCTCGACCTCCCTCTTTTCTTGGCAGATAAAGACGTTCTATATCTGCCTTAGGGTGGTGCATTCTATGCATTGTCAACAGTTTTCGTATTTTTCTGTCAACATTACATATTTCAGTAATTGACCAGTTAACGATGTTGAAACTGTAAGTCACGACTGGTATGGCTAGAGCATTGATCGCTTCGATCCTGTTTCTCGCGTTCAGCTCTGTCTTCAGTATTGCTCTCACCCTGCGATAACATTCTCTTCTGATCCTTTCCCTCATCACTGAGTGCTTGATATTGTCCCCTTCAATTACCCCTAGGTATTTGTAGCTCTCCGCTGGTTCTAACTCTTTTATGACATTTTGCTGGTCAAGGTTCACATTAGATGTATTTGTCATTTTTTATTATTATTATTATTATTATTATTATTATTATTATTATTATTATTATTATTATTATTATTATCATCATCATCATCATCATCATCATCATCATCATCGTCATCACCACCATCATTATAATAATGATAATTATTTTCATTATTACAGTAGATGTCGCACAGTATACAATATCGTGAGGTTGTTGATTGAAGATATTGTGTCTACTGGGGTTTGTATTGTTTGTCAAATCACAACAAGGACCTCGGACAGACAGTACTTTACGAAGTATGCATGCAATTGTGGCAAGAAGATTACTTTTCAAATAGATGATTCTAGGCTCAGTCCCACTGCATGGAATCTTGGTCAAGTGTCATCTACTATAGCCTCAGGCCGACCAAGGCTTTGTGAGTATATTTGGTACACGGAAGCTAAAAGAAGCTCGTTCTCTATGTGCGTGTATTTTTGTGTCTGTGTTTGTCCCCCTCCCCACCGCTTCATTACCAGTATTTATATCCCTGTAACTTTGTGATTCGGTAGAAAAGACTGATAGAATAAGTGCTACATTTAAAACAAGAAATAAACATTGAGGTCGATTTGTTCGACTAAAACCCTTTACGGCGGTACCCCAACATGGCCGCATTCAAATAAAAAAGGCAGTCATCAACAACGTCAACTTTGTCATCATTACTGATATGAAATACAAATATCTAAAAGATTGTTGGCAAAGAAAAACCTACTGACAAAAAACAAACTGAACGGGATAACAACACAACTAAATACATGACAGTATTTCATCTGAATTTGGTGAATAATATGATTTACTTCCATCTCACGGAACAGAAACTCTCCATGGGGCATTTTCTGTCGTTTCACCCTCATCCCACCCCCAGCAGATTATGGTCATGTTTTGTTCCATCATCTTCGTCGTCATTATTATTATTGAATTAGGCATATTTGCTTAGATAGACAGATACACATACAAACATACACACATACACACACACATATATGTATGAGTGTGTGTATGTATACGTATTAAAGATATATATATATATATATATATGTTATAAATACTCAATAGTGAGTTTAAATATTATACACACAAAGCACACATACATACATACATACATATACATATATATATATATATATATATATATATATATATATATATATATATATATATATATATATATATATATATATATATATATATATACATACATACATACATAGATATATATATCTACATACATACATAAATACGCACACAGACAGACAGACAGACACACACACACACACATATATATACGTATATATATGAGTGCGTGTGTTTATTATATGTATGTATTGAAATTTATTGAAACACAGATTTAAGTAGCCAAATATGATGTTTTTTTCTTAAAAAAAAAAACAAGCTAAGTGCTACGTATTTGATCTCAGCATCAACTTCAGAGACAAAGCTATCTAAATAACAAACCACTCGCTGCGAGGTTTCTATTTGGGCAATAACAGTCAATTAAAGTGTATCCAAATTGTTTGTTAGTCGTCTCCGACTCTTGAGACACAGCGCAAGTAAACTCAATGCACTGTCACAGCATGGCATGTGTCTGTGTAAGCATACATACATACGAATGTGTGTGTATGTTTATCGCTCTCTCTCTCTCTTTCTATATAAATTAAAGGACGAATCTAATTCAACCTTTTTACACACGCGCGCGCGCGCGCACACACACACACATATATATATATATATATGTATATATGTATATACATATACATATATATATATATATATGTATACATACATATACATATATTATATATACATACATATATAAAAAAGAGTGAGATAAAGAGACCAATGTCATAAGTAAATTTATATTTTATGTAGAGTGTCTTACAGCTGTTTGAGGGAAAATTCAATGTATCCCTTCATCGGAGACGGTAATGGTAGAAGATAGAGATTATTATATCTGTATGAGTAGATTTGCAGAAAGAAATGAGAGCGATGCGGAGCAGAAAAAACGAAGAAGAAAAAGTACTCGGATTATAGTTCCATTCCAACAGTAAATATCCGTGTGTAGAATCCGTGTGAGTATTCTCCAGGGATTATTAGTTGCTTTGGTGGATGTATGTCATTTCGTATCCAGTTTACTCTGTGTGTTGTTTACTTAAAGGACAGAATAGGATCTAGGAGATTCATATTTATCCTTATGTGATAAATAATACCGAACTGGACTCACATATCTTTTTCTTATAAGGATAAATGTGAATCTCCTAGATCCTATTCTGCTATTTCCTTTCTCAAGTCCTTTGTAAAAATTTTGTCTATACTTCTTGCTCTGAAGAGTAGTGATATATAATTTATTTAATTTAATTAAGTTAATTAATTCTATTCAACCATGAATTTGCATGATTTTTATATCGCTGTACGAAACGATCGTCTGCATCAATTAAAATACTCTTATATATTTTAACATCTCTTCTCCAGAAAATTGTTGAGATTTATGGGATTTCTTCCCATAAATTAACAACACACCATATATATATATATATATATATATATAAAGTTAGCACAAGGCACAAGGATGCCGAAACTGCTTCGACCTGTTTAGAAATAGGAGCTAAATCCCTAATATACAGCTGTCAGTAAGCACCAAATAACAGAAAAACAACAGTAGACGAGGAAGCGGTCAACGAATCAAGATATTTAAAAAGCATACTTTAAATTTTATAGCTATTTAATGTTACTTGACCTCTTCAATCACCTATGTTACTACTGTTTGTATCATCATTTAAAAATATTGACCGTAGATGATATTAAAAGTAATGACATCTTATTTCTAGTGAATGATTTTGTTTATATATATAAATATATATATATATATATGTATATATATATATATATATATATATATATATATATATATATATATATATATATATATATATATATATATATATATATATATATATATATATATATATATATATATATATATATATATATATATATATATATATACACACACACATATCAGTGAGAGGGGCCGGTGCGCATTGATGCCGTCCAGAGGTAGGCCCCGAAACGGCGCGCATTCTCTCCTGACGACCCCATACAATTTCTGGCTTCCAGTATGCGGAGTTCTCGACTAGTAGCACTTGCATGTGCGAGTTGTCTACAAGACATAAATATATATATATATATAAGTGTGTGTGTGTGTGTGTGTGTGTGTGTGTGTGTGTGTGTGTGTGTGTGTGTGTAGAGATAGATAGATAGATAGATAGATAGATAGATAGATAGATAGATAGATAGATAGATAGATACACGTGAGGGTGGGCTGACATGTTCATAAACTGCGACAGAGTGATGGCTAGAGCTATGGAATCTTGCATGCATTAATTTTAAGTCTTCTTATTAATAACTGCTTGGGGGGGGGGGATTTTGACATGACTTTTCAAAGAAGGCTTCAAGTATTACTAGAAGCAGCCTCTCTTGAAAACGGACAAAACATGGCATCGTTTAGTTATCAATTACCAGCAGAAGAAGGGATTACATGTTGCTACTTTAGGAGTTGCCGTTCCAAATTTATCAACATTGCAACAGTGAGCATCCAAATTCAGGAGGGGAATGGAGAATCTCAAAAATGACCCAATGCCTGGAAGTCCTGCAACTGCCACCACCGAGGAAAACTGTGACTGCGATCACATAATGTTGATTGATGATAGGCAATTAACTATAAATCAAACAGCCGATCCTGTTAGTATATATCCCGCGAGAGACTTGAGAACTTTCTGCAAAATGAACTTGGCATAACAGTAGTTTCTGCTCGATGTGTGCTACGTCTTCTGACATCTGATTAAAAGCAAACCAAGCTGATCTCATCACGGCAAAATTTGAAATTGTTTTGAGTCAGATCCAACTGGTGTCCTTAAACGTTTACCAATCCAGGATGTGTTTTGGATTCATCACTTTGATTAAGAGACAAAGAGACAATCCACGCAATGGAAACACCGCTGCTCGAAAGTGAGTCAAGGTCGTGTCATCTGCAGGCATGATGAAAGCTTCAGTTTTGGGGGCTACAAATTGTATTGTGTTTACTGACTATCATCAAAAGAATCTCAATATCAATGGAGAGTACTATGCCAACTTGATGAGGTAGTTACGAAAGGATATCAAGACCAAAAACCTAGAAAAACAGATGAAAGAGGTCTTGTTTCATCAAGACAATGCTCCAGTACACAAGTCTTTGCTTTCAATGGCTGCTCTGCATGACTGTAGCTTAGAACTTGTTGATTACTGCTCCCTGTTCCCCTTATTTAACCCCATCTGACTATCATCAGTTCTCTGGCACGAGAAAACCCTTGAGTGATAACCGATATCGCAATAATGATGACATGACATCTGCTGTTGATGACGCTTTTGCCATACAGGATTATAGATTATTTAACAATGGGATTCAAGCAGTGCAACACCGATGGAACAAGTGTGTGGACTGTAAGGGGTCTATAGAGAAAAATAACTTTCCTTTGGTCACAATCCTTGAGAGTGTCTTGTTCAGCCTATGAACTTTTCAGCCGACAATCGACCACGCGCGTGCGCCGCGTATGTACGTGTATCAAATACTAACCATACGACAAAACTTGTTGATTTATTGAAATATCTCCGCCTCCAGAGAATGTGCCAAAATATGTGTGTATGTGTGTGTATATATATATATATATATATATATATATATATATATATGCCTGCATACATGTGTATTGATATATACAGTAAAATTTATTTAATATCTCAAAATTTACTGACCTGACCAGAAATATATATATAGAAGAAGTGAAAACACATAAACATAAATTCCATACATACTTTCCTATTGTTAAAAACAAGCCTTCACAACCACTTGCTATTTTTCATATAACCACATAATTTTATAAGTTCACTGTAGGAAGATATGTGACAAGTTTTCATATATATTTTTTATTTATCTTTTATTTATGTATCAATTTATTTTGCAATACTACACTTTTTTTTAATTATTTTACGGCCATGTTGGGACATTGCACTCAGTGGTTTATTCAAATGCAT